>NC_026001.2:84460739-84488239 GCF_000442705.2 Elaeis guineensis | reverse complement strand
CAAGTTATAACCTTATTAAGGATAAGTTATTATCTCAAATCTAACATAGGTCAATATGCCTCCACGACGAGCGAGGAATACTCAAGGAACGGTAGGAGGGACATCAAATCCACTTGGCGATAATACTCTCCAATTAAACAGCGGTACAACTCAGCAGGAGGGAATCCATGATCCTACCAGAAATACTCCGACAGCATAGGAGCCGAACATGACTCAACTAATGCAAACTCTGATCGGAGTAGTTCAAACACAACAACAGTTACTTCAACAACAACATGCACAGCCACATCAGCATTTTCCACCGGCACCTGGACATGGAGAACATCCGATGTAGAGAAACAATATCGTCGAATTTAAGAAGCTAGCTCCTCCAGCCTTCAAAGGGACCATCGAGCCACAAGAAGCAGATAACTGGATTATGAAATGGAGAAGGCCTTCGCCGTGCAAGAATGCCAAGATGAAGAGAAGATCCGCTATATAGCATATCTGTTACAAGGCGAGGCATACAACTGGTGGCGTATACTGGAACAAAAATATGAGCACGATGGGATACCACTCATTTGGAGAGATTTCGAGATGAATTCTTTGACAAGTATTTCCCCGAAGTGTCAGAATACAGAAAGAACAGGAGTTCATTCACCTGAGACAGGGTAACAGATCCGTTGCAGAATATGAAGCCAAATTCACGGAGTTAGCCAAATTTGTTCCGAGACTAGTTGAGATTGAGCAAGACAGAGTACACAAATTTGAAATGGGACTGAAGACAGAAATCAGGAGACAGGTTGTACCCTATGAGCTAACTACCTATGCCTCAGTTGTGAACAAAGCTCTAATAATTGAGAGAGAAGCTAATGAAGCTCATGCGGAGCGTGAACGGAATCAAAAGAAGAGAAATAGGTTTAGTGGAACTCAAGGACGAAATCAGAACAATAAGGTTCCAGCAAAGAAGCCAGCAACTGATAAGAATCGTGAGAATGAGGCAGCTAGATGTTCGAGATGCGGCCGAAAGAGCATGAGACTTCTAATTGCCCATGGAATACTGGTTCGTGTTTTAGATGTGGCCAGAAAGGACACAAGATTGCAGATTGCCCCCAGATGGACGAAAATAGATCAACACAAGCAAAGGACGGAAGTCAAAGGCCGAAAACTCAAGGAAGAATCTATGCCCTCACACAACAAGATGCTCAGGCCTCCAATGCTGTGGTGACAGGTACCATTCCTGTATCTGGTATTCATGCTTCAGTTTTGTTTGATTCTGGTGCTACACACTCCTTTATATCCACTACTTTTATTAGACAGCATGATATAGGTTGTGACCATGAAAACCAAATTATATATTGAGACACCAGTAGGTGTATTTTGAGTACCGAAAGTGTGTGCAAATCCTGTAGTATTAAGATAGGAGAAAGAGAATTACCAGCAGATTTGGTGGTCCTGGATATGCATGATTTTGATGTCATTCTAGGAATGGATTGGCTGGCTACATATCATGCCTCTGTGGATTGTCATGGAAAGAGAGTGAATTTTCACATACCGGGAGAATTAACTTTTAGTTTTGATGGAAGTACAGAAACCACCCCTCCACGTATTATTTCACCTGAACAAGCTAGACAGATGATAAGAAAGGGATGTAGAGGTTACCTAGTATCAATAAAGAATAAAGAACATGATGAATTGAAGTTACAGGATATTCCTATCGTAAATGAATTTTCGGATGTATTCATTGATGATTTAGTCGGACTACCCCCAGATAGAGAACTTGAATTTACTATTGAGTTGGCACTAATACCAATCCGATTTCTAAAGCTCCTTACAGAATGGCCCCCATGGAATTAAAGGAGTTAAAAGATCAATTACAAGATTTATTGGATAAAGATTTTATAAGGCCTAGTGTATCTCCTTGGGGAGCTCCAGTCTTATTTGTGAAGAAGAAAGATGGTAGTATGAGACTCTGTATCGACTATAGAGAGTTGAATAAAAATACTATCAGAAATAAGTATCCTCTACCTCGAATTGATGATTTGTTTGATCAGTTACAAGGTGCACAAGTCTTTTCTAAAATTGATCTTCGTTCAGGGTATCATCAGTTAAAAATTAAAACAGAGGACATACCAAAGACGGCATTTAGAACTCGTTATGGACATTATGAATTTTTAGTGATGCTTTTGGGTTAACCAATGCTCCAGCAGCCTTTATGGATTTAATGAATAGAATATTCAGATCTTATCTTGATAAATTTGTTGTCGTATTTATTGATGATATCTTGATATATTCAAGAAGTAAATTGGAGCATGAAGAGCATTTACGGTGTGTACTACAAATATTGAGGAAAGAAAAACTTTATGCCAAATTTAAGAAGTGTGAATTTTGGTTGGACAAAATAGCCTTTTTAGGACACATCGTATCTAAAGATGGAATTTCTGTGGATCCAGCAAAAGTGGAAGCTGTGATGCAGTGGAACAGACCTACAAATATTTCTGAGATTCGAAGTTTTCTGGGAATGGCAGGATTATAGACGATTTGTAGAAGGATTTTCCCGCATAGCTGCACCTTTGACTCGTCTTACTCAAAAAGGGGTTAAATTCGAGTGGTCTGAAGATTGTGATCAGAGTTTCCAAGAATTAAAACAACGATTAGTGTCAGCCCCTATCCTTACTATACCAACAGGAGATGAAGGTTTCACAATTTATAGTGATGCATCTAAAAAGGGACTCGGATGTGTATTGATGCAACATGGTAAGGTAGTAGCCTATGCCTCAAGACAACTGAAACCATATGAACAAAATTATCCGACACATGATTTGGAATTAGCTGCAGTGATTTTTGCCCTAAAAATTTGAAGACATCACTTATACGGTGTGCAGTGTGAAGTGTTTACAGATCATAAGAGCTTGAAGTACATTTTTACACAGAAAGAATTAAACATGAGACAGAGAAGGTGGTTAGAACTATTAAAAGATTATGATTTAACAATCCATTATCATCCGGGAAAAGCTAATGTTGTTGCTGATGCCCTTAGTAGGAAATCTGTGAGAAATTTGGCGGTTTTAATCACACACCAAGGTCAATTGTTAAGGGATATAAGAAAATTGGAATTAGACATCCGAATATATGACTCAACAGTACGGTTAGCCAACATGAGGGTTCAGCCAGCACTCATTGAAAGAATTTCAGTTGCCTAGAATGATGATCCACAACTAATAAAAATAAGAAATTCAGTGGAAGCTGGTGTTCAATCTGAATTCAAGATACATGAAGACGGTTCGTTAAGGTTCGACAACAGGATTTGCATACCCAATGATTCAGCACTCAAGCATGAAATACTTCAGGAGGCACATCAGACCGGTTATACAGTTCATCCGGGAGGTACCAAGATGTATAGAGACTTAAAAGAAATATACTGGTGGAATAATATGAAGAGAGAGATCGCTCAATTCGTGGCTCAATATTTGGTGTGTCAACAAGTTAAAGCTGAACATCAGAGACCTGCGGGACTACTTCAACCTCTTGATATTCCAGTTTGGAAGTGGGAACATATCTTATGGATTTTGTAACTGGACTACCGAAGACTCCCAGTAAAAATGATGCAGCCTGGGTGATTGTGGACCGATTGACAAAGTCTGCACACTTTCTTCCAATTAGAGTTGGATTTACTTTGGAAAGACTAGCAAAGTTATATATGAAATAAATTGTAAGATTACATGGAATTCCAGTGACCATCGTATCGGATCGAGACACCAGATTTGTATCACAGTTTTGGAAGAGCTTACACAAGGCATTAGGAACAAAATTGAACTTCAGTACAGCTTTTCATCCGCAGACTGATGGTCAGTCAGAGAGAACTATTCAGATCTTAGAAGATATGTTGAGAACCTGTATTTTGGATATGAAAAGTTCATGGGATGAGCATCTACCTTTGATTGAGTTCGCTTACAATAACAGTTATCAGGCTAGCATTGGTATGGCACCTTACGAAGCTTTATATGGTAGAAGATGTCGATCACTGATTCACTGGATGATGTCGGTGAGCGAAGAATATTGGGTCCTGAACTTGTTCAACAAGCAGTCGAGAAGATTCAATTAATTAAAGAACGACTTCAGGCAGCACAAAGCAGACAGAAAAGCTATGCAGATAACAGGAGACGAAAATTAAAATTTCAAGTCGGTGACCATGTGTTTCTCAAAGTATCTCCTTCAAAAGGAATTTCAAGATTTGGCATTCGTGGCAAATTGAATCCTAGATATGTGGGTCCGTTTGAGATTTTGGAAAGAATTGGTGAGGTGGCTTATCGACTTGCCTTACCCCCTTCACTTGCAGGAGTACATAATGTTTTTCATATTTCTATGTTAAAAAATATTTACCAGATCCAAGTCACATCGTAGAACTTGAACCAATACAAGCCAGGAAGGATCTAACATATGAAGAATACCCGATACGGATCGTAGACCGTAAAGAACAGGTGCTGAGACGTCGCAACATTCCTTATGTCAAGGTACAGTGGAGCCGACATTCAGAAAGAGAAGCTACTTGGGAGTAGAGGAAGAAATGAAGCAAAAATATCCCCAGCTCTTCGAGACTACAGGTATGAAAAATTTCGAGGACGCAATTTCTTTTTAGGGGTGAAGAATGTTATAGCCCAAACCCGTTTCAGCCCAGCAGATTAAAGCCCAAAACGAAAAAAAAAAAAAAAATAGAGGAATTCAAAATCGGGAAGAAGACTCCCATCCGGCGAAATCCGGGCGGAATCAGGACTCCTAGGACCCCTCGGAGTCCTAGGGTCCTCTATAAGTAGACCCCTCCCCCTTGAGACCGAAGAACGGCCTCCTCCCTCTCTCTTTCTCTCCGATTTTTCCGAAGAAGAGCAGCGGGCACACTTGGGTTTCTCGCCGTGTTTTCTCTCCGACGAGGTCCCAAGAGGCCGAGGTAAGTTCTTCTCTTTTTCCCCTCTTCCTTCCTCTTTCCCCCGTGCGTTGTGCGTGGTGGCCGGCGATGAACGTCGTCGATTTTTGGGTCGGGAAAGACCCCTGTTTCTGGGCTTACTTTCCGTGAATCTCCGACGCCGGCGATCGGATTTGATCGCCGGCCATGTTTCCTCCGTGACCGGAGGAGATGGCTCCGTCGGCCGCCGGCCTCCGCCGTGGCAGCCACGGCCCGAACGGCCGATTGAGGCCTGAGGACAAGAGTCCTCTGTTCCGGCGCGGGAAGAAGAAGAAGAAAAAAAAAAAAAGAAGAAAAAAAGAAGAAAAGAAGAAAAAGAAGAAAAAGAAAAGAAAAAGAAGAAAAAGAAAAGAAAAAAGAAAAAAAAAAGAAAAGAAAAAGAGAAAAAAAAAGGGGCTGAGAGAGAGAAACTCTCTTTGCGCTCTCTCTCTCTCTCTCTTTCTCTCTCTAGATCATAGGATTTATGGAATTAATTTATTATTAAAAAAAAATTAGCAATAAAAAAAAAAATTAGGGTGTCCATGGGATAATTCGAAAATCGAGATGCTGTCGACGAATTGATCCTAGTGGAGACATTAGATTTTTAATAAATTAGTTATTTTTAATTCGATGAAATTTTGATTTAAAATATGATATTTGACATATCAGGTTCAGAGAAAGATTTTCGAGACCCTTAGAATTTCTAGTTTGGATTTTCTTTTGAGGTAAGTAGTGTTTACTTTTACTGAATTTATCTGGTATATTATGAATTAAATAAATTTATGCATGCTTGCGATTGAAATTATTTATTGAAATAATTGTTGAAAATTATTTATGATGAAAGTTAATTGTAGAAAATTATTTATGATTGAAGTTATTTGTTGAGCAATTATTATGATGATATATGATCTCAAAGAATGTTATAATTGATTTGACTCGAATATCAATTAATTTTATTATTCTTGAAAATAATATATGAATTGGAAGACAATATGAAATTGACAACCTGACTGTGTTGAGGACCCCGCCAATGGGGGCATATACGTTGGCAATTGACTGTCCTGAGGATTTATGTCACCAGTGAGACCAGCGACATGTCGCCAGATAGACCAGCGACAAAACCGCCAGCTAGACCAGCGGTTCCAAAGGATTTGGCTGCCAGATGATTCGCAGCCCACCGCAAGCAGATACGCGGTATTATGACCCTGCCACAGGGATAATGTGGTCATAGTCATGGTTGGTAAGAAGAATTTAAGAAATTGATGAATTTAAGAAGAAAAGCATAATTGAAAATTATGATGAATTGACTTTTATATATGATTGACAGTATGATTATGATTTCATGAAATTACATATTGATTTGTTATGCATAGTATTATTTGCCTGATTATTCGGTTAAAGGTATACACTGCTTACTGGGCTATTTAGCTCATGATAAGTTTTATGTTTTTCTTACAGATCCGAAAAATTAGCATGATGCGGGTTTTCGGTTGGGAGAGCGATTAGAGATGGAGTTAACTCATTGATTTAGGATTCTCTCAGAATTGATTCAAGACCTTTAGTTTGTTTTAGTATTGACTTTGTCAGACAGTTACTTTCTTTTGAACACTTAGTTTTGATTTGTTATTTGAACCAAGGTTTGATTATTGAATAAAGAAAAATTTATTTAACTATTTGTGAAGATATCATGATGAGATGCCTTACATGCTTATGGGAAAAGTATTCTATAAGTATGCGGCGGTTGCCATGACCCTCGATTCACAATCTCGATCGGGGGCGTGACAATAACCATCAAGCCTTGTCCTATTTTTGTGGAGCTAGCTTTATGAGGGAAAAGATGAAAATAAATGCTAGTTTTGATCATGCTGGTATTGAAGAAACGGGAACTTTTCATTTGCTTGATGTTTGCAATATCATATTTCTCTATGCCTTTTGATCATGATTACCTCATATGTGTTTTAGGCTTGCCATCTATGTTGCAAAAGTATGTTCACCCGGGAACCCTACTCAGTAAAGAAGGGGACTCCCTAAACGAGACTGCTAGCTGGTATATGGAGAGACTAGCTTTGCTTGCTTCCTAGTCAAATATGCCCTGTCACTAATTTTTAATCTTGCTCCTGGTTCACAGTGATCTTTCTGTTTGATCATGCTACCTTTCGTAATTGATGTCCTCAGTTTTTGTTTTTGCTGTACGTGAGAGCGATTAGACTCATGGTTCCCTGTATGTGAACAATGGATGCACATATGGGCCTAGATTTTGAGAAGGTCCATGCAGCATGGGGCTGAATTCTGTATAGGCTCTTCTTGAATGGGACTTAGACCAATCTAGAGCCGAAGTTTCTTTTTGACTGACAATCTGATTGTCTGGATTGGGTCTCTCCATGCTATACCTGTGCATTAATACAATAGCTATATAAATGCAATGCGGCTTAAACAGCCCACTTAAAATTAATTTTTGTAATTAAAAGCTTGGATGTCAATACTAGTCGGAAACCTACATAATTAATATTATATGTTATCCTGGCCTTGCCTGATCTAGAAATATTAAGCTACAATATGCTTTTTGCTTAGATCAAGACAATGAAAAGTCCATATTAGGCAGAAAACTATTTTGCTGCCCCTTTAGGTAGATATGCACCAGGTTAACCTGAGATTTGATCTTGATGATGTGTGTCCCATCTGGGATGCTGGGCTTGGACCACATATTAGGCCAATGGAGGACAAGGTTCCACTTAATTTCATAAAATGCTATAGTGGGCCATTCATGCAGATTGTGACCAGGAAAGAGGATTTATAGGAATTATGCATATAATATGTTTCTATCAGTTACTGATTTGGATTTTTATTTTTGCACTTGATGTGCAGATTGAGAACTACAATGAGCCTTTTCTTAATGCCTTAAATGAATATAATGATGGAAGAGCTCTATGAAATCAGTTACAGAGTGATGGTTTCAAAAGTCCTCATGATGATTCCAACAATAGGAAACTTGCATTCAGCATCATTCTATTGCAGAGAAGTATGTGCAGGTGTTGATCAAAATTGATTTCTTACATGTAGGTCTTGGATTTGTAAGTTATGCATCTTTTCTAGCATCAATTGGTTCTAGTGTTTTCTATGATTTTAATGTCTCTTTGTATGGTTGATTTTCATTTTACAGCCATGCCCTATGCGTCAATATTTCCATTCATTCACTGAAATTACTTATATGCTGCTGATCAGTAATTATTAATTGAGAAGAGTAAAAAAATATTTAGAAATAACTTGCAGCACTCTTTGAGTGCTTTGACTTCTATTATTAAGCATGCCTATCTTCTGATCCTTCCCCAAAGTGCTCACATGTTGTGCATATTTTTCCATAATGATAAACCTCTTTCTATATAAAGGTGGACCATTGGACACTTCGCTTCTGCTGATGTCTACTGTTCACCATTCTAGTTGTCTTCTGTAATAATATAGAAATCTACCACTCATATATGAGCCTTTGTCTAGCTCTAAAAATTCTGTGCAAAGTAGAAATTTGTAATTTTATGATTTGAGGATTTTATGAAATTTTGTTGGACTGTCAAACATATATTTATCTATAATCTTATCTTGTGATATTTAAAAAGAAAAGAAAAGATTCCAAATCATTATCTTTGTAATTGTGTGCATCCTGAGTTTCTGCACAGATTTTGGTTCCAAGGCATCTGAACTTGCATTTGCAATTGTTGCCATCTGTCTGTCTGTGGGGCTGCCCTGTTTTTGGAGGAGGGGGCCATTGGGTCATGCACATACCAGAACTCTGGACTACTTGATCTATGATCAGTGGTCCAAATTTGATTTTGTGTTCATCGGGGTTGAATATTATGTCCTATTTAGGTGGACTTTTGAATTCTTGTAGTGAGTTCCTTAATATGATGGATATTGTTATAGCTATTTTTCTACAACCTTGCACCGCTAGAGAGGGCAATCAGTATTATGTATCATTCTCAATTACTATTGGTACAAATACTCGTGTCCTGAAAACAGGTTGTTCATGTTGGTCTTTTATTTTTAATTTGAAGGCAAGAGTATAAGTTAACTTTTGCAGAGATTATGTATCTTTAAGTTTCTTATAATATTTGTGTACTTGTCATGCAGGTTGCTGATTTTGGGCCTTGCAAGTTGTCTGATTTTGGGTCTTGCAGGTTGTTGGCTAACAACATCAACTGAAGTTGGAAATTTGCCAGATCCAACTCATACTACTCGACCATTTTGTTACCTATTTGTGCATATGTTTGATCTTTTGAAGAATCAGTGTTTGTATTTTTTGATGTCAGCAATTTCCTATAATGATAGTTAGGACATTATAGATCTATGTTATAGATTATTGTATGTATTGACAAATTTATATTTACAATTAGAAGTATTTGGATGTTATTCACTTGCAATACGTCAAGTTTGATTGATTTTGTGGATTCTTAGTTACAAAGAGATGATATATCAGTGGAAATATATGTTTGAATATTATGTGATACCAAAACTTTTCGTGACCAAAACAATTGGTTGGTAATGATAATTTTTTGCGACCAATTATTTTGATGGTGAATGATTTGTTTCATACAACAGGTGTTTGATCTTTCTCAACGTTTCACAACCAAAATAAATGGTTGTCAATGATAAGATTTTTTGCGACCAACTATTTCGGTGGCGAATGAATTGTTGATCAATATCATCTTTTTATGATGAAAATTTGATCATTTTGCGATCAAATAATGTTGTTGGAAGACTTCATTTTTTCAACTCCATCCAATTTGGTCGCCTTACATCCATATTTTCCAATCAAACATAAAATTGGTCGCCAAAGATAATTGCCGATGGGGCTTGCACGATCAAATCACCAATCATATTTTTTGATTGTTAAAAGTTTTTAGCAACCAAATATTGTCTTTTTGTGGCGAATATTTTGATTGCTAATTACATTATTTGTTGCAGTGGGATACGGTGTTATTGAGTTTAAGGCCGTTATTAGAGGCTTGACTCTTGGAATAGTGGAACAGGCGTGCTTCAATATAAAGTGGTAGGATTGTTGCCCAAGGTAAGAGGGTTCTAGTGGGACATGGATGGTTGTCGAGCTGAATAAATATCTGATCAAGTTGCAAAAATTCATTTGGTGTGTTAGGCAACGTGCGACCTCAGAGGTTGGTTGCTTTTGATTTGCTTAGCTTAGCTGTCAGATTAGTCAGAGATGACTTGGCTTAATTATATGAAAGGGTTGCAAAGCATATCCTGGTTGCCACATCAAGTATGAGATAGGTGAATCCAATCATGCCACATCATTATGCTTATTTTCTGACTCATCAGGTAGGATGTTTGGTGGTAGAAAATTGTAGTATTGTTTCTTGTTCTCTGTGATTGGGGAATATTAGCTATTTGGTTTTGCCAAAGTCCAACATTCAAATTGAAGATTCGTTGTTAAGTTCGACATTTCATGCATTAGACAGTAGGTACTTCGCACCTAAGTTTTTAATCTCATAAGATAGAGATATTTTGATATCTCTATGGAATTAAATGTCCTGCTATCCTATCCCATCCAATCGCGATTGTTATTCTGATCACACATCTCAGTAAATATCCTCGGTTTCTTGCCCCTTCTTCTTTTTTTCTTTCTTTCTTCTTTTCTTTTTTTTCTACATTTTTTTCTTCCTTTCTTTTTTCTTTCTTTTCTTTTCCCTTTCTTTCTTTCTTTCTTTGTTTTCTTTTTCTTTCTCCTTTTCTTTTCTTTCTTTCTTCTTTCCTTCCTTTCTTTTTTCTTCATTCCTTTTTTTTTTCATTTTCTTCTTCTTGTCTTTTACTTTTTATCTTTCATTTTTCTTTCTTTCTTTGTTTTTTCTCTCCTTACATGGATGGATTTCGAAATCCCGATCTCATTCCAGTCCTAATTTCTCACCGAAATGGTATTGGATAGCCATGATGCCTTCTATCCTGCTGGAATATAAAACCTTGTTTGGCATCATCCATCCATGCCTTGGATGTGACTCCCAAATCAATTACTTGTTTTATGAAGATAGATCACGTACATCCCAAGTATCAATTGTTCCCTAATTTTTTTGGTAGATCGTGGATTAAGAGGGTGCAAAGTTATGCGTGGTCATTGAAAAGAAAGAACACAGTAGAAAAAAATTCACACATTAGATCAACGTATCACTTCTTCATTTCTTCATATAGAGAGGTGTTTGGTGATCTAACTGGAATTATCACGGTGATCTAAGATCACTGGTGATCCAAATTCTGGGATAATCTAATTGTTGGACAGGATCCGATACCTCTCATTGCAGCAGGAAAAAAAGAAGAAATAAAACAAGACACAATCAAATATGTGGATTAGACCAAGGTTTACCTCAACGTATTTGATTATATCTTGTTTTATTTTTTCTTTTCTTTCTGCTGCAACGAGCGATATCGGATCCTATCTAACAAGTGGTATTAGAGCCAGGGTGTACCAGAGTACGCGGTTACCCAGGTTGTGGCAGTGGTGATCAAGATTGAAGATGGAGAAGACAAGCACAATCAAGGTAGAGATCAACTGCAAAGGGTTGATCAATGCTCTCTTATGCAAGGAGAAGCCATCTATCATGAAGGATGCCAGTAGGAGCCCAGTGCGAGATGGAGCTCCAGATGGAGGTGGATCGAGCACAAGATGTGACACTCGGGAGGATGATACGCGAGTCGCCAAGAGGCTACCTCAAGCAGGTCTCAGGTCATGCAGGACGGAGATGGGATCGAGTGGCTGACTCGACTCCCATGTTTGTCCATCCATGAGTAGCAGATATTTGTTCTAGGGCATAGGGACGAGAAGATCCAGAAGCTCTCAAAGTCAGGTGGAGGCTGAATGTCGAGTCGAGGTGGGGATTGTTGGGATCAGATGCCTCGAATTCGACCTGCAGTAGTGAAAATTCAGATGCAGAGAAGCCTAACTCGAAGAGCACGTTGCGAGAAATTTGGAGATACAATTTTTAGAGAGGCCCATAGCATGTGGCCAAGCGGGGCCCACAGGTGCATAGGCCCGTGAGGCATGCGGCCCAGGCATGCGTGGATGCCCACGGCCTAGTGCGGGTGTGGCCCAGACGAGCGTAGCCCAGCACGGGAGTGTGCATGATGTGATGCAGTCCATGGTAGACAACATAGGATTTCTCGATCCACACGTCCATCGTGGACCGACTACGTGGTTCATGCATGGTTCAGAGTGTTTCACACCTGTTTCTCACGGTTTATGAGCTAGCTATGGATCGAAGTGGTGCAGGGACCAAAAATCATGGTGTATAGAGGAGCTTTGCATGATCCGATGACCAGCAAGCATGGCGGTTGCGATCTGACGGTCTACGGGTGTGATGTGAGGCTGGAATGCACAATCGTGCAGTAGAAAATGCAAGCGGGCATGATCCAACAGTCAAAAAAGCTGTCTGACTCCTGTTAAAGGTAGAATTTCGATTTGGATGTAGATTTGGGCCTATAAAAGAGGCCTAACGGCCTGAGGAGATTAGTGTGCTTTTCAATGAGGGTTTAAGAGACCGTGAGCGATTAAGAGCACCCAGGACATCAATAGCAGTGATTGAGGAGCAGCTTGACATGAGTAGTAGGCAGACCAGTCGAGAGTGTTCTGGAATGATCATGGGAGTGGCCATAGGTATAGGGGTAGAGTATGCAGCATGTAATGGGTTGCATCACAGGAAGTGGCCAGGGGCATTAAGGACCTTGGCATGGCAGGCCTGTGAGAGGGTCTCCTTGAAAGATTTTGTGAGAACTTTTGTGAGGGTGAGTGTGTTGAAAAATATATCCTAAAGCCAATCGTCTGTTTTTAAACAATTATGCTATTTATAAATTGTATATGAATTATTAATTAATAAAAATTATTTGATATTTTTCATCATAAATTGTGCATCTTTTTTTATAAACTCCTATATTATGATGAAGTCTTTAGAACTACTTTCAATCGATAAAAAGAGATTTATCATATAGTTCTTAAACTTGTTCATGATCAAATAATATGTTATTACTAGGACGATAATATTTTAACAAGTATAGATCGTTATGTGCTATATGAGTTAGTTATCCTCGTAATCAAAGAGTGGAGAGATATTGATATGGTATGCAGGTGAAATGTGAGAGTACATTTGCACTGAACATGACCAAACTACATAGCACTCTGCGGTCAAGAGTAGCTCGCGAAGGATATGGATATAAGTGTCCCTCTAATCTGAGATCACCATGATGACTTACAAGCAACTCACTGTACTTTGGTGCTAGACTATCTAAATTTCTAATTCAGTGATGGAAGATTTTTGGATACAGTCAAATACTTGCAAAGTTGGTGTGTGAGTCAAGATGGAATTGACCGCTTTTGATTTCAGAAGATAGTACTACATTGTGTTTCAATTCAGCAAAACCTTGATCAGGATAGTCCTTGTGAGGAGTCACAAGGTTTATGAGGTTAAGACACATTATGGATGTACTGATTAAGAGTTGACAGTTTAACTTTAAAGTCATCCTGAGCATTATGGGTCAAAAGGATGAATTATACGATAACCATATGTCAAAAGTTCTTGAATATTTCTTTGTAATCATTCGATCTATCCGAACGTTGGACACCATTGCTAGATGGTCATTTTGATTAGTATAGAAATTTATTTTTGTACTACCAACTTGGATTCATCACACACAAAAAAATTTTTATCTGATCAGATGGCTGATCAACGATTGAGAATCATTCAAGGATATAATCATCAATATGATTGATGATTAATCTTATACAAAAGTTACGATGGAATAATTATTGAATTATAAGAAAATTAATTAATAATTAGATTGTCGATTAGCTCAATTTGATTAGTAATAAGATTTGAATCAAGTCTAATTGAATTAGATTCAATTAGGTCTTGTTGGTGCAGAATTCTGTCGAAGTAGGAGAAGCTGAAGCTGGGATGACAGCGGCTGCCATCGGGACCTGCAAAGAAAGTCTAAACCGGAGTTGGGGGTGCTCCGGCAAGACCCTCCGATGCTTAAGTCAGTACTCTGCTTCAACAGAAATGGAGTGCTCGAGCAAAAATTTTGGCAGAGTTTTGAGATAGAGTTACCAGCTTCTCCTAGCATCCTTCTCGGCCTTAGGCATCCTCCGGGTCGACCTCCATCATCCTTGCCGTCTCCCTGCACTCCTGGAGTCGATCTAGGTCAGTTCTGAAACTTCCTGATATTTTTCTATTCTTTTTTTTCTTCGTATTCTGTTCGTTTAGCTTTCTCGGAGACCTATTTGCTATTTTTCCCGATTTTCTGGGATTTTTGTGGCCTCCATTTGATCCAAAATGTCCTCTGATATCTCCTCTTCTAGCAGTTCTAGGAGTTCGTCAGCCTCAGTTCCCCATAGTACTGGTACCGTAGACGAACCCGCAGCTAGGACCGAACCCTGCCTGGCCTTTGCGCCGGACACCATCCCTGGCTCCTTGATTCTGGATGAACTCTTACTGATAAGAATTCAGTATGGAGTTCCTTCGGAGTACGAGCTGGAGCTTCCCGAGCCATCTGATCGGGCTAACGCCCCTCCTCCCGGTCGCTTCTGTCTGTACCAGAAGGCCTTCCGTACCGGACTTTGGCTTCCGCTGCCGTCCTTTGTCGTTGCTCTCTTTCATTTTCTGAATATTTCTCTAGTTTCCGTTGTGCCGAACTCCTTTAGATTTTTGATAGGGTTTCTTTCTCTTTGTAGTTTAGCCGAAGTTCGATTGACCCTTTCTTTGTTTAGGAACTTCTATACCTTCAAGCGCCATCCCTCGGTAAAGGATTGGTGGTACTTCTCCCTCCAGTTCGGTAGAAAGGGGTTGCTGAAAGACGCCCCCTCTTCTGTCCATAACTGGAAGGAGAAGTTCTTCTATGTTCGATGCCCGACCTTGGAGCTAGGATTACCCCCTTGGGGCTCCCTGAGGGATTCCATCCGTCGGGCTTCTACCCTGGAAAGGGACGACTTCGAGGCCTCCAAAAAGCTCGAGGCCTATCAAGCCCCCCTCCTCCCTGACCTTCTGAGGGAACAACTTTTGTTCAACGTTGACCTGAGCCCCCTTAACCCTGTCGGTATCTCTCCCTCTCTTTTTTTTCTTCTTTTTTTTTTTTTGGTTCCCCTTCTTCTTGTTCCATTTCAGAGCCATGCTGATTTTTTTTTATCACAGACATGGATGCAAGCGTGGCTCGGAGGTTAGCCCAGGGTCTCAAGACCCACAAGAGAAAAGATGCCTCAACTTCGGGGTCGGTGAAGAAAGTCAGGACAGAAGGGACAAGCTCGACCGCGCCTGCTCCGATGCCTGTCGCCGTCGAAGCCCCTTCCAACGTCGAACCCGAAGTCCCCGAGCTCCTTCACAGAGCCCCCCGGCCGAGGGTCCCATTTCGGAGGTTCGTCCTGAGGGGGCACCCAGGGCCAAAGGGAGGAGGAGAAAGAAGACCCTGGCCTGGAGGAGTCACAGTCACAGGGCTGCCGCCGAGGGGGCCGGCGGCTCCGAGGAAGACCTGGAGAAAAATCCCTTCAATAACAGGGACTTAATAAAGAGGCTGGTTGAAGGGTGCATTCTGCCCGAGGTAGTTGAGAGGATCGTCCTCGTCGATCCCAAGCTGTGGGTCTGGGACTCTCTGGGATCTTTCCTCAAAGTAGATTAACTCATCTTTTCCTTCTTCCTGCTTCTTTAATTTATTCTTCAGCCCTTATGTCGACTCCCCGACCCTTCTTACAGATTGGGCACCAGCTCATCGCCAACGTCAAGGCAGCGAAGATCGCCAAGAAGGAGACAGCTCGGGCAGAAGAGGGTCGCCTAGCCGGGGCCGCCCGCCTTGAGGAGAAGATCGCCAAGGTCCTAAGCCTCCAAGAGGCACTGGAAAAGGAGGGACAAACCTCATTCGATCTGAGGATCGTCTTGGAGGAGGAGAGAGGGAAGGCTGAGGCCGAGGTCTCCGCATTAAGGGCACAGATCTCCGAAATGAAGGAGCAGGTTTCTGAGTTGAAGGTGCGGATTCCATCTCTAGTCTCAAGGCAAGGGCTCGAGCAGTGGAGGAGTTCAAAGCCTCCCCCGAGATGGAGGATCTGAAGGTCCAGTTCGGCCAGGACGCCTTCATCAAGAGATTTGAGCTCTGCCAAGAGAAGGTGGCTGGGAGTTTCCCGAGTTGGATCTCGGCTTCCTGGACGAGGCATCCGATGATGAAGCCGGACCATCCGAAGTCGCTGCTGGTCCTCTTCCAGTCGGGACCTCATCGACTACCGTGGCCGCCGCTGACGATCTTCCCGGGACACCGATCCCCTCTACTTCTGCCCCAGAGGTCCGGAACCTCTAGTTTTGTATTTTTTTTTATGGTGATTTTTTCTCATTCTCTTGTACTTGAAATTTATTTGATCAATGAAGCGGATTCATCTTTACGGAGGGTCCCTCCCTCTTTTTTTTTGTATTCTTTTTCTTCTTTTTATCTTCTTGCATTAATTTGAGTCGTGACCTCTTATTCTTCAACGACAGTGTCTTGCCAAAGCTCTTCCCCTGTCGGAGGGTATTCTCTTGAAGTCGATGGTATGGACCTTCAAAGAAAAGTTCGTCAGTTGACAAGGAAATCCAAGAAGCTGGAAGATGAACTTCACCGACTGAAGGAGAGCCATTCAAGGCCACCGCGGAGGCTACTCGCTTTCGGGACCTCCATAAGAAAAGTCTCATGGAATACACCAAAAGGAAAGCCGACTTTATTATGGAGCTTGAGGAACTTCAGAAATGTGCCAGCGACCAGTCTTGGACTCAGGCTTCCAAGATCAGCTCCCTTAAAGTCGAGCTGGCGGCCGTACGGGAGAAGATCAACCGGCTAGAAGGGAGCTCGTCTCGGCTCACAGTCCAGACTGACCGCGACCAAGACTGGTCGAAGAGGTTCTCCGACCTTCAAAATAGCTGCAGGACACCGAGGTGACTTACGACACCTATCGAGTCGGCTGGAGCAGACAAGTAGAGGACTACCGAAGGAGGCTCCAGACGGTGATTGACGAAGTTGCCCTCCTTCAGAGGCGGCTGTCTGAGAGAGTCCAGTCTATCCCTGCACAAGGTTCTGACGAGCTTTGTTCCTTGAGGGGGACTATGGTGGAACTGTCTGTAGCCCTTGGGCGGGAGGAAGCCGAATTACGATGGCTGAAAGTTCAGCTGGTCCACGAGTAGCAGGCAGTCAAAGATGCTGAGGCAGAGTCCGAGATCTTGAGGAGGAGGCTTCGAGAGTCAGAGGACGAGCACCGGTGGTTCCACCGGATGTTTCAGGATATGCTGCTGAAAAAGATGGAACTAGAAGAGGAAGTCGAAAATTTAAGGCAATCCATAGCAAGGGCCGGAACCGAGAGCTCGAAGTCGGAAGAAACTGGACTTCCTTAAAGCCTCTTTTTCTTCTTTCTTCTTTTTTTTTTTTTATTTTTGGCCTTTAAGATTTTGTAACGTGTATTCACCAACAAAATGAAAATGAAATTGTCTATTACCTTGTCCATCCTGATATTAAATGGTTGTTTATCAAACTCCATTTGTCTTCCGTCTTGTTTGGCATCGACATAGTTTGTAATCCCTCGTGGTTCTTGCTTTGAGTCGTCGTTCATCGAACTTCTTTTGTCTTCCATCTTGTTCGTTGCCGATGTAGTTTGAAGGTTCCTGATCGTCACCGTGTCGATTTGCCCTTAGGGACTAGAGATTTTCGATAAGGATTTTCTCTCTCATCGAGACGAGGTCCCTTGTGCCTTTGATGTAGTTTGTTTTTCACCTATCGCCGGTGTAGTTCGTCGCTTTTTCTTTTCATCTCTCCTTTTCTTCTGTGTTTGAGTGAGGGTCTTCCCTCTGCTCTTAATGGGGTCATGAGAGTGTAGAGGAGTCATTGAGGAAGCTTTCCTCCTTTCGATCAATCGAGTCTTTGTTTGCATCGGGACGAGGTCCTCCCCTTGTTTCCAACAGTCGATTTCAGCTCGTGTCAGGATGAGGTTCTCCTCATTTCCTAACAAGGCTGTGGGGGCACATAAGGGCCATTGTGAGGGCCTCTCCCCCATCCAGTCTTTAAAAACGGGCCTTCGACTTTGCTCATGTTAGGACGAGGTTCTCCTCCTGTTCCTAACAAGGCTGTGGGGCACATAAGGGCCGTTGTAAGGGCCTCTCCCCCCATCCGATCTTTAAGAAATCGGGCCTTCGACTTTGCTCATGTTAGGACGAGGTTCTCCTCCTGTTCCTAACAAGGCTGTGGGGGCACATAAGGGCCGTTGTAAGGGCCTCTCCCTCCATCTGATTTTAAGAAATCGGGCCTTCGGCTTTGCTCATGTTAGGATGAGGTTCTCCTCCTGTTCCTAACAAGGCTGTGGGGGCACATAAGGGCCGTTGTAAGGGCCTCTCCCTCCATCCGATCTTTAAAAATCGGGCCTTCGCTTTGCTCATGTTAGGACGAGGTTCTCCTCCTGTTCCTAACAAGGCTGTGGGGGCACATAAGGGCCGTTGTAAGGGCCTCTCCCTCATCCGATCTTTAAGAAATCGGGCCTTCGGCTTTGCTCATGTTAGGATGAGGTTCTCCTCCTGTTCCTAATGCTTAATTTCGTTTGTATGGGGGAGTTATCTCCGTCGTTATAAGCTCATACCAAAAGAAAAATGCGCAAATATGAAGAGAATTTTCATTCAGGGCAAAGTTGTTGGTAATACATTCGTAGATTTTTCGAACCCTATAACCGCGGAAGGTCTGCTCCCCACGGGGTCCCCCGAGATGGAGTTGATAATCCCAATTGGAGGCCGATCTTCTGGCTGCTCCTCCCTCCTTGGCGGTTCCGGCTGCGGTAGGGCCCTAGGCCGATCTTCCTTCCTTCAGGTCGGCGTCGAATGAATCTGTCGAGCCGACCTCGTCTGATGAGCTCCTCGATCTCATCTCGAGCTGAATACACTCCTCGTATCGTGGCCATGGTCACGATGATAGAGGCAGAATTTGTTCGGGTTGCGCTTTCCAGGTGCGAGCGCATCCTCTCCGGCCTTGGGAGCTGCTCCCTAACCTCCATCAGCACTTGAGTTTTCGATGCGTTGAGAGGGGCGTAGCTGTGGAATCTCCCGGGAGGAGAGCCTCGTCGAACTCGACGGTCTGGGCTTCTCTATTTACGAGCTCGGGGAGGAGTCCGGGCGCCTGTGCCCGGAGGAGTTCGAGAGCGTGGCCGAGCTTCACTCGGCCCTTTTTTCAACTGTGGTTTTGCTCGAGTCTCCCGCCTGCCACTCTCTCACGGTCTCCTCGTCCTTCATCTTGAAGGCTTCTTCTGCTCGGGCATATCCTTCGGCCCGAGCCAGCAAATCGGCAAAATCCTGGGGTACTTCTTTTCAAGGAGAATAGAAGGTCGTTCTTCTGAAGGCCGCCTTTCAGAGCGGCCATCGCGATCGATTGGTCCAAGTTTCGGACCTCCAACGCAGCGACGTTGAAACGGTTGACGTAAGCCCGGATGGATTCTCCCTCCCTTTGCTTGATGTTGATGAGGGACTCCGAACCTCTCCGGGGATGCCGGCTGCTAACAAAATGAGCGTGAACTGGTGGCTCATCTGATCAAAGAAAAAGATGGTACCCAGCTTCAACGCCGAGTACCAGTTCCTTGCTGCTCCCTTCAGGGTGGATGGAAAAGCTCGCACAGAATGGCATCTGGCGCGCCATGGAGCAGCATCATTGTCCGAAAGGCCTCCAGGTGGTCGACCGGGTCTGAGGTCCCGTCATAGCTTTCGAATTGGGGGAGCTTGAAGTTTTGGCGGGATTGATTCCTGCATGATCATTTGAGAAAAGGGAGGGTCAGTACAGATGTCCTCACCATAAGCAGGGGGAGCGTGGCGGAGTTTTCAATCCGTCGGTTCATCTCTTGGAGCCTTCGATCCAGGAAGTCCTCTCGACTGTGGGTCTCGAGGGTCTTCGGGCAGAATGGAGGTAGAGATCTTCGGAGTAGAATCGTGATCGAACTGAGGGCTCTCCACCCTCGATTTCTTTCCAGAAAGATCGGGCACTGGCCCAAGTGGCCCGCCCTACCATCGATTTTGGAATTCCGGCGATGTTCTCTCCAACCGCACCGACCCTGCGGCTATTGTTGCTGTTGCATGGCCTGCACCGCTTCAGTGAGGTCTCTGACCTGCTGAACCAGTAGGTCGAATTGCTCTGCACCACCGTCATTGTCGAGGAGGAGGAGGAGCCTGAAAAACTGGAGGTGAGGTCGGAGCCTGAGATCTAGCCGCGGAGGCCGTGGATCGCCTGGTGGATGCTTTGCGAGGAGGCATCGGGTGAAGATCTAGTAGAAGAAGGAGAAGGATGTCGGAGAAGATGATCGGAATCAGTCCCGTTGAGCACTCCTTTAAGAACAAGGGTACTGCAAAGAACACGCCCCTTCTAGCACCAATTCTGTTGGTGCAGAATTCCGTCGAAGTCGGAGAAGCTGGAGCTGGGATGACCGCGGCCGCCGTCGGGACCTGCAAAGAAAGTCTAAACCGGAGTTGGGGGTGCTCCGGCAAGACTCCTCCGACACTCAAGTCAGTACTCTGCTTCAACAGAAATGGAGTGCTCGAGCAAAAATTTTGGCAAAATTTTGAGATAGAGTTACCAGCTTCTCCTAGCATCCTTCCCTGCCTTAGGCGTCCTCTGGGTCGACCTCCATCATCCTTGCCATCTCCCTACACTCCTGGGGTCGATCTAGGTCAGTTTCGAAATTTTTCTGACATTTTCTCGTTCTTTTTTTCTTCGTATTCTGTTCATTTAGCTTTCTCGGGGACCTATTTGCTATTTTTTTTGATTTTCTGGGATTTTTGTGGCCTCCATTTGATCCAAAATATCCTCTGATATCTCATCTTCTAGCAGTTCTAGGAGTTCGTCAGCCTCAGTTTCCCATAGTACTGGTATCGTAGACGAACCTGTAGCTAGGATCGAGCCCTGTCTGGCCTTTGCACCGGACACCGTCCCCGGCTCCTTGACTCCGGATGAACTCTCACTGATAAGGATTCAGTATGGAGTTCCTCCAGAGTACGAGTTGGAGCTTCCCAGGCCATCTGACCGGGCTAGCGCCCCTCCTCCCGGCCGCTTCTGTCTGTACCAGGAGGCCTTCCGTGCTGGATTTCGACTTCCGCTGCCATCCTTTGTCGTTTCTCTCTTTCATTTTCTGAATATTTCTCTAGTTTCCATCGTGCCAAAATCCTTTAGGTTTTTGATAGGGTTTCTTTCTCTTTGTAGTTTAGCCGAAGTTCGGCCGACCCTTTCTTTGTTTAGGAACTTCTACACCTTCAAGCGCCATCTCACGGCAAAGGATTGGTGGTACTTCTCCCCTCAGATTAGTAGAAAGGGGTTGCTGAAAGGCGTCCCCTCTTCTGTCCATAACTGGAAGGAGAAGTTCTTCTATGTCCGATGCCCGTCCTTAGAGCTAGGATTACCCCCTTGGGGCTCCCTGAGGGATTCCGTCCGCCAGGCTTCTACCCTGGAAAGGGACGATCTCGAGGCCTCCAAAAAGCTCGAGGTCTATCAAGCCCCCCTCCTCCCCGACCTTCTGAGGGAACAACTTTTGTTCAACGTCGGCCTGAGCCCCCTTAACCTTGCCGGTATCTCTCCCTCTTTTTTTTTTCTTCCTTTTTTTTTGGTTCCCCTTCTTCTTGTTCCATTTCGGAGCCATGCTGATTTTCTTTTATCGCAGACATGGATGCAAGCGTGGCTCGGAGGTTAGCCTAGGGTCTCAAGACCCAAAGAGAAAAGACGCCTCAACTTCGGGTCGGTGAAGAAAGCTAGGACAAAAGGGACAAGCTCGACCGCGCCTGCTCCGATGCCCGTCGCCGTCGAAGCCCCTTTCGATGCCAAACCCGAAGTCCCCCGAGCTCCTTCACAGAGCCCCCCGGCCAAGGGTCCCATTTCGGAGGTTCGTCCCGAGGGGCACTCGGGGCCAAAGGGAGGAGGAGAAAGAAGACCCTGGCCTGAAGGAGTTGCAGTCGCACGGCTGCCGCTGAGGGGCCGGCGGCTCCGAGGAAGACATGGGAAAAATCCCTTCAATAACAAGGACTTAATAAAGAGGCTGGTCGAAGGGTGCATTCTGCCCGAGGTAGTTGAGAGGATCGTCCTCGTCGATCCCGAGCTACGGGTCTGGGACTCTCTGGATTTTTCTCGAAGTAGGTTAACTCATCCTTTTCCTTCTTTTTGTTTCTTTAATTTATTCTTCAACCCTTATGTCGACTCCCCGACCCTTCTTGCAGATTGGGCACCAGCTCGTCGCCAACGTCGAGGTGGCGAAGATCACCAAGAAGGAGGCAGCTCGGGCAGAAGAGGGTCGCCTAGCCGGGGCCGCCCGCCTTGAGGAGAAGATCGCCGAGGTCCTAAGCCTCCAAGAGGCATTGGAAAAGGAGGGACAAATCTCGTCCGATCTGAGGACCGCCTTGGAGGAGGAGAGAGGGAAGGCTGAAGCCGAGGTCTCCGCATTAAGGGCACAGGTCTCTGAGTTGAAGGAGCAGGTTTTCAAGTTGAAGGTGCGGATTTCATCTCTGGTCTCGGAGGCAAGGGCTCGAGTAGTGGAGGAGTTCAAAGCCTCCCCCGAGATGGAGGATCTGTAGGTCCAATTCGGCCAGGATGCCTTCATCAAGGGATTCGAGCTCTGCCAAGAGGTGGCTGGGAGGTTTCTCGAGTTGGATCTCGGCTTCCTGGACGAGCCGTCCGATGATGAAGCCGGACCATCCGAAGTCGCTGTCGGTCCTCTTCCAGTCGGGACCTCATCGACTACCATGGCCGTCGCTGACGATCTTCCGGGGACACCGACCCCCTCTACTTCTGCCCCAGAGGTCCGGAACCTTTAGTTTTGTATTTTTTTCTTTGTGGTGATTTTTCCCTCATTCTCTTGTACTTGAAATTTATTTGATCAATGAAGCCGGATTCGTCTTTACGAGGGTCCCTCCCTCTTTTTTTGTATTCTTTTTCTTCTTTTTGTCTTCTTGCATTAATTTGAGTCGTGGTGCTCTTGTCCTCCAATGACAGTATCCTGCTGAAGCTCTTCTCCTGTCGGAGGGTATTCCCTTGAAGTCGATGGTACGGGACCTCCAAAGAGAAGTTCGTCAGTTGATAAGAAAATCCAAGAAGCTGGAAGACAAACTTCATCGGTTGAAGGAGAGCCATTCAGAGGCCACCGTGGAGGCTACTTGCTTTTGGGACCTCCACAAGAAAAGTCTCATGGAATACACCAAAAGGAAAGCCGACTTCATTACGGAGCTTGAGGAACTCCGAAAATATGCCAGCGATCGGTCTTGGACTCAGGCTTCAAAGATCAGCTCCCTTAAAGTCAAGCTGGTGGCCACACGGAGAAGATCGATCGGCTGGAAGGGAGCTCGTCTCGGCTCACAGTCCAGACTGACCGCGACCAAGACTGGTCGAAGAGGTTCTCCGACCTTCACAAACAGCTGCAGAATGCCGAGGCGACTTACGACACCTATCGAGTCGACTGGAGCAGACAAGTAGAGGACTACCGAAGGAGGCTCCAGACGGCGACTGACGAAGTTGCCCACCTTCAGAGGTGGCTGTCTGAGAGAGTCCAGCCTGTCCTACACAAGGTTCTGACGAGCTTTGCTCCTTGAGGGGGACTATGGCGGAACTGTCTGTAGTCCCAAGGACAAGCAGAACCTTGTGCAGGGACAGGCTGGACTCTCTTGAACAGCTGCCTCTGAAGGCGGGCAACTTCGTCAGTCATCGTCTGGAGCCTCCTTCGGTAGTCTTCTACTTGTCTGCTCCAGCCGACTCGATAGGCGTCGTAAGTCACCTCGACATCCTGTAGCTATTTTTGAAGGTTGGAGAACCTCTTCGACCAGTCTTGGTCGCGGTCAGTCTGGACTGTGAGCCGAGATGAGCTCCCTTCAGCCGGTCGATCTTCTCTCGTGCGGCCGCCAGCTCGACTTTAAGGGAGCTGATCTTGGAAGCCTGAGTCCAAGATCGATCGCTGGCATATTTTCGGAGTTCCTCAAGCTCCATAATGAAGTCGGCTTTCCTTTTGGTGTATTCCATGAGACTTTTCTTGTGGAGGTTCTGAAAGTGAGTAGCCTTCACGGTGGCCTCTGAATGGCTCTCCTTCAGTCGGTGAAGTTCGTCTTCCAGCTTCTTGTATTTTCTTGTCAACTGACGAACTTCCCTTTGGAGGTCCCGTACCATCGACTTCAAGAAAATACCCTCCGGCAGGGGAAGAGCTTCGGTAGGACACTGTCGTTGGAGGACAAGAGTGCCACGACTCAAATTAATGCAAGAAGACAAAAAGAAGAAAAAAATACAAAAAAAAAGAGGGAGGGACCCTCCATAAAGATGAATCCGGCTTCATTGATCAAATAAATTTTAAATACAAGAGAATGAGGAAAAAATCACCAAAAGAGAAAAAATACAAAACTAGAAGTTTCGGACCTCTGGGGCAGAAGTAGAGGGGGTCGGTGTCCCCGAAGATCGTCAGTGGCGGCCACGGTAGTGGATGAGGTCCCGACTGGAAGAGGACTGGCAGCGACTTCGGATGGTCTGACTTCATCATCGGATGCCTCGTCCAGGAAGCCGAGATCCAACTCGGAAAATCTCTCAGCCACCTTCTCTTGGCAGAGCTCGAATCCCTTGATGAAGGCATCCTGGCCGAACTGGACCTTCAGATCCTCCATCTCGGGGAGGCTTTGAACTCCTCCACTGCTCGAGCCCTTGCCTCCAAGACCAGAGATGGAATCCGCACCTTCAACTCGAAAATCTGCTCCTTCAACTCAGAGACCTGTGCCCTTAATTGGAGACCTCGGCCTCAGCCTTCCCTCTCTCCTCCTCCAAGGCGGTCCTCAGATCGGATGAGGTTTGTCCCTCCTTTCTAGTGCCTCTTGGAGGCTTAGGACCTTGACGATCTTCTCCTCAAGGCAGGCGGCCCTGGCTAGGTGACCCTCTTCTGCCCGAGCTGCCTCCTTCTTGGTGATCTTTGCCGCCTCGACGTTGGCGACGAGCTGGTGCCCAATCTGCAAGAAGGGTCGGGGAGTCGACATAAGGGCTGAAGAATAAATTAAAGAAGCAGGAAGAAGAAAAAAATGAGTTAACCTACTTCGAGGAAAGATCCCAGAGAGTCCCAGACCCGCAGCTCGGGATCGGCGAGGATGATCCTCTCAACTACCTCGGGCAGAATGCACCCTTCGACCAGCCTCTTTATTAAGTCCCTGTTATTGAAGGAATTTTCCCTCAGATCTTCCTCGAAGCCGCCCCCTCAGCGGCAATCCTGCGACTGCGACTCCTCCGGGCCAAGGTCTTTTTCTCCTCCTCCCTTTGGCCCTGGGTGCCCCTCGGGACGAACCTCCGAAATGGACCTCGGCTGGGGGGCTCTGTGAAGGAGCTCGGGGGACTTCGGGTTCGGCGTCGGAAGGGCTTCGACGGCGACGGGCATCGGAGCAGGCACGGCCGAGCTTGTCCCTTCTGTCCTGACTTTCTTCACCGACTCCAAAGTTGAGGCATCTTTTCTCTTGTGGGTCTTGAGACCCTGGGCTAACCTCCGAGCCACGGTTGCATCCATGTCTGCGATAAAAGAAAATCAGCATGGCTCCGAAATGGAACAAGAAGAAGGGGAACCAAAAAAAAAAAAAGGAAGAAAAAAAAGAGAGGGAGAGATACCGGCAGGGTTAAGGGGGCTCAGGCCGACGTTGAACAAAAGTTGTTCCCTCAGAAGGTCGGGGAGGAGGGGGCTTGATAGGCCTCGAGCTTTTTGGAGGCCTCGAGGTCATCCCTTTCCAGGGTAGAAGCCTGGTGGACGGAATCCTTCAGGGAGCCCAAGTGGGTAATCCTAGCGCCAAGATCGGACATCGGACATAGAAGAACTTCTCCTTCCAGTTATGGATAGAAGAGGGGGCACCTTTCAGCAACCTCTTTCTACCGAACTGAGGGAGAAGTACCACCAATCTTTTGTCGAGGAATGGTGCTTGAAGGTATAGAAGTTTCTAAACAAAGAAAGGGTCGGCCGAACTTCGGCTAAACTACAAAGAGAAAGAAATCCTATCAAAAACCTAAAAAGTTCGGCACGACGAAACTAGAGAAATATTCAAAAAATGAAAGAGAGCAACAACAAAAGACGGCAGCGAAAGCCGAAGTCCGGCACGGAAGGCCTCTTGGTATAGACAGAAGCGGTCGGGGAGGGGTGCTAGCCCGGTCAGATGGCCTGGAAGCTTCAGCTCGTACTTCAGAGGAACTCCATACTGAATCCTTATCATGAGAGTTCATCCGGAGTCAAGAGCCGGGGATGGTGTCCGGTGCAAAAGCCAGACAGGGTTCGGTCCTAGCTGCGGGTTCGTCTACGGTACCACTATGGGGAACTGAGGCTGACGAACTCCTAGAATTGCTAGAAGAGGAGATATCAGAGGATATTTGGATCAAATGGAGGCCACAAAAATCTCAAAAAATTGAGAAAAATAGCAAATAGGTCCCGAGAAAGCTAAACAAATAGAATACGAAGAAAAAAGAGAACAAAAAAATGTAAGAAAGTTCTGGAACTGACCTAGATCGACCCAGGAGTGCAGGGAGATGGCAGGATTGGTCAACCCGGAGGATGTCTAAGGTCAGAAAGGATGCTAGAGAAGCTTGGTAACTCTATCTCGAAACTCTGCCAAAATTTTCGCTCGAGCACTCCATTTCTGTGAAGCAGAGTACTGACTTGAGCATCGGAGGGTCTTGTCGGAGCACCCCCAACTCTGGTTTAGACTTTCTTTGCAGTCCCGACGGCAGCCACGGTCATCCCAGCTCCAGCTTCTCCGACTTTGATGAAATTCTGCATCAACAGGTCTAATCCAATTAGGTTATGAGATGGCCTAATCGCTAAGGATAATTGATTTTTGATTTGATTAAGGTTTGGACTCGATTAATTTTTGATTGAATTAGGATTTAATCAAGTTGATTTAATACCTAATTAGATTAGGTTCATTCATCTAATTAGGTCTAACCAAATCTGATTTGGATAAGGACCTAATTGGATCGAATACAAATTCAAATAGATTTTGAATTTTAACCGTAGCGCCATCTCATCCCACGTCGTTCTTATGTTCACGCAAATTCTAATTCACATGAAGTTTCTCACACCAAACTTAAATGTTGTTGCCTTTCTAGATAAGGATAGGTTAGTTAGGTTTCTGAGTTCAAATTGAGTTTGAATTTAAACTCAACTATCTAGTCCTTATCTCATCTTATCTACCTTCAACGCCACCCTTAAGAAGTGATCTCTTTTGTGTGACAGATGAGAACAATTTTACCATGAGAAAATCTGGTTTTTCACTGAGAGATAAGTTAGGAAGTGAGGAATTGGGTGGGCGACATCTTGGTGTGTGAGACTAGAGGAGAATCATCTCTCTTGGTGATGCCCTAAGGTTCTGATCTAGAGTTTTGGAAGAGAAAAGTGAGAAAAGATCTTTTCTTCATGATCTTCCATCTTATATTCCTCCTAAACATCTTTCTTTTCACATCCAGAAGTCTGATGATCTGAAGAAAGAACATGATCAGCAATCATTAAGTGATCTCTGCGAGCTAGCACTCTTGAGAGATCGTTCAGATTGGAGCTTCAAGTAGACTTTCGTAGAGTTGGACATTCTGTGCACCT
>NC_026001.2:84437215-84460639 GCF_000442705.2 Elaeis guineensis | reverse complement strand
GGAAAGGAATTAATTAGTGTTAAGACATAAGTTTGCTTTGTAGAAAGATCCAAATTTTTTGACTTCTCTATGAATTTTTTAAAAACTATTTCATTTTTCCTTAATAGTTTTGTTCTTCACCTTAAAGTACCTATAAAATTTGAAAATAGCAAACGATTATGACCAGCATCCTGTAGCCCATATCCTCCCTTAATGACTTTCCAAAGTTTTTAACAGTTTTGATTATTGGTGGATAGGTATACATCATCGAGTGAATCAAAAAGTGTGCTAAGACTTCTATGACAATAATAGAAATCTCTGTCTTGTGGGAATCTAGCAAAAGATTCAGATGTAGTGGAAGAGGTGGGTATTCTTGGACTCTTTTATTGAGTCTTAGGAATGGAGGATTTAGGAGATGCTTGATTAGTTTGATCATTTGAAGAATATTCGATCAGTCCTAAGCTATTAATTTCACTTGGCTTTGCCACTTTTTTGAAAAAAAGATCCATTAATTTCTTGGGTTTGATAGTACGAAGGGAGCATGGTTACCATTGGTCAAGGAAGGATCAAGAAAAAATGACATGGATTAAAATTCATAAAGATTTGTGTTAAGATGAAGATTAAATTGTCACATATGATCTATTTGCTTTAAGATTTATAAATGTAATAAGTTAAGATTTCCAATTTTAAAACATTTGTATTTAATGAATGAAGCAAAGAAATTAATGTTTAATTAAGTAGGTTTCAAAATTTAAAATAGATGTCTTTTAAATTATCGTTTCAATAAAGTATTCTATACAAATCTGCACAATAAAATAGCAACAACTATATATAATTTAGAATGGACATAGCATATAAGCAATTCAAACCACCAAAGTGTTTAAGTTTGAATAAAAATTGGTTTCAAAAATTTATCTATAAACCAATAT
The DNA here is from genome assembly GCF_000442705.2 of Elaeis guineensis. Classification (NCBI taxonomy): domain Eukaryota; kingdom Viridiplantae; phylum Streptophyta; class Magnoliopsida; order Arecales; family Arecaceae; genus Elaeis; species Elaeis guineensis. The sequence goes on along the minus strand of NC_026001.2, from coordinate 84,459,731 downwards.
GTTATCAAGATATTCAGAAAATATAATGTTGGAGTAAGTAACACAATAATCTTGTAATTATATGTAGGTTACTATGTGCCAACGATAGAAATCATAAAAAAATATGTGCAACACATAAGTAGGTACATATAATTTTAAAAATTTATATTCGGTGCTGTTCCTATTTGTAGACATATAGTATGTGTCTAATAGAAACTATAAAAGCATGTTTGAATGATTGGGCTTAACATTCTTATGAAAGTTGTAGGTTGGGACAATACAATCAGCAAAATAGGCTAATATTTATAAATAAATAAAGTACACTTCGAATGGCATAAAAAGAAGATAATTAAGATTGTAGAATGGATGATTTTGAGATAAAGCAATATAGATTATGATATCAATTTATTGATTCAATAAATTCTTTGGAGATTGCAAATTGTAAACTAATGCATGATGAATTTTAGACTTCATTTTGATCTAAAAAATTATTTCTATTAGTAGTTGTGGAAGAAAACCAAAAAAATATGTGTATAATGTTTGAAATTTGTACATGCATTAAATAGAGAAAAGTAATCTTATTCAGGAAAATAGATGTGAACACAATTTTCTTTTTAAATTCAGATATATCTATTCAAAATTTAAAAGTCTGTCTTGCTCCTTGACTATTGGACAAATAATACTATAAATATGAAAATTCTTGAAAAATCATGTTTTAGAACTTGATATGAATATTTTGAAGTTCTTGAAGATAGAAAGAAGAAAAATGAATGCTTTAGAACTTGATATGAATATTTCAAAGTTTTTGAAGATAGAAAGAGGAAAAATTATGTATGGGCTTATCTGGACTTGAGACATGTTAAGCACCAATGTAAAATGACCAAAGATGTAAAATGTAGGAATGTGTTTGTAAAATAACAAGAAAAATAATGTAGGAAAATTGGGAACAGAATGAAAAGTGACCTATATAGGTCCTCATCCAAAAAGATTAGTCAGAAAATATTATTCGAATTTTATATAGGTCCTCACATACTCCATTTTTTATATCCTAGTATCCTTATCAAGCTAAAGGTCCAAATCCATATATCCATTCATAAACTCCACTATGATCGATTTTTTGTGCTCAGTCCCAATGGATCCGTACTGAAGTTTTTTCTAGTCCAAATAGGGTTATGGGCTAGATCGGCTCTGATACTATTTATAACGATTCAGAATCTCACCTAAGAAGGCTAGTTGGAAGATATCATTTAGGTTTCTTGATTCTGTATAAGTATCCAAGATCTTTTTAATGAATAACTGATATGAAACTAAATATACGCCTAAATGGATCCTCATAAGACTGAAAAGGAAACCACAAACATATTGTATGCCACCTTGATCGTGCATGTGCATGACATGGTCATGCTTAGCCAAGTTGCATACTTGTGCTCGTGGTGTCTAAGCCAAAACCCAAAAGTCCAATTAGGCCTTCCTAATTGGAATGGTCCAAATGCAAGTAGACTTACATTAAAATATCTAATACTGGACTAATTAAATAAGAGATCAAAATAAAAGTCTCCATCTTCAATGTTCAAGTTTTTTTTGTGCAGTCGAGTCTTGTGACAAATGGCAAATGGGGTGCTAAAACTCTTAAAATCACTAAAAAATTGAGAATTTATTTTATAATTATTATATAATTAAGAAGCTGAGTATATTACCATCATGGAGGCAGAGTACATTGCCTATTCAGTAGCAGTTCAAGAGATAATATGATTGAAGAGGTGTATGCATGCTTTGGTATCATAGCACGAGCCGACAAACCTGTAGAGATCCACATTGATAGCATGGCTACTTTAGCATATACAAAGGTTTCTAAGTACCATGGAAGGACCAAGCACATAGACATATGATTTCACTATATTCGTGACATGGTCAAATAAGAAGAGGTAGTTCTAAAGTATATTCCTACTAGTAGGATATGGCAGACCCATTGACCAAAGCCAATTACTCAAGATATTTATTAGTCCCATATTAGAGGATTGGGACTTCGTATGGTTTGAAGTCTTGGATTACATGATGGGATATTGCATACATTTATGCTTAAGTAATATAAGATTTTTGTTATCCTTTACTTAAGATGGCATACATTGATATTTGATTAAAAGCACATGATTGTTAAAATATCACAAGGCTAAGATCGGTCCACTCACATGAATGATCGCCTTGGCGCTTAATAGCGAGCTGGATGAGATGAATGTGATGGATTGTTATCTTTACAGTAAGTTTACAAAATCCTTTGCCACCTAATGTGGTGGATAAAAAATATAAATATCATCTTGGTTAGTTCAAGATGAGACTCATAAGAGTCAAATAGGGAAAGATTCCATATTTCCATATAGAGTCTAGTTGAGAACTGAACGTGAATACTTTGGCTAACTCTTAGTGAGTGGTTGAGCTAGAAGTAACTCAAGTTAGAGACCTTTGTGGTAGCTAGATCAAGGTTTGTACGATATTTTTGAGTGTGACATATCCCAATTTGAGTGGGAGCTCCATTGTAGCATATATATCATACTATATGTGCTAAGAGTCAACTATCTAGGGAGTAACATGATCTAATTCTCTCTCTGTCACTATATGAGTCCAATACTTTATGTCTTTCTGATCAAGAACCACATCATGACATTGAAATTCAGTATTACTACTTTAGCATATATCTCAAGATTATGAAATGATGCAGTCTCGTGAAGCATGTCTAGAAAAGTGGCTGAATTAAAATAAAGTGGTGGGGGATCTATCGAAGATAATTTGAAATCACACCCTAGTTTTGTGGTCATAGCCCGGATGATTATTTCGATTAGTTGCGTGTGATAATCATGAGCATAAATACTTAGATTAGGGATCAAATAATGCTCTGAGATATATCTAAAGTGGGATAAGAGGCACTTGATTTGGTGTGGTTAAATTATTTAGGGCAAAGATGATAATTTCTTACAGATATCGTGCTATGTTAGTTTGGTGGTGACTTAATATAGCATACTTGCTTTGAGATTTCTTCATCAAGGTTGCATACACCATTTCTTGTATAAAGAGAATAATGTAAGAGATTAAGAGAGGGATAACATCCAATGTGGATAAGTGGGAGATGTTGGAATTTGATCGCTTTTTAATGCGATTCATATCCATTGTTCGTCCACATAGATTGCTAGGATGATGATAGGAGTCCCTAATAAGGATTGAGATGATCCAACTAAATGTTTAATTTTGAGTAAAACTCTTATCCAACTACATGTTTAAAATGAGCATGACTCTTAGTGAGTCTCATCTATGAGTACTTGGTATGTCTGTTCAATCAATGATCAACCTCATTCTGAGAATACCTACACACACTCTCTAGGGAATACTCTTTAGAGTCACCATCTTAAAACTCTAGGATTTGGTGTGTGAATATAAAAAAGAACTCTAGTAGCCCCTATAAGATCAAGGAGGTTGAGATTGCTGGGATTGTGCACGTACTTTAAGGAGGTGTTAGAAGATCAATGGAGGTTCGTAAAGCAAGCATATCACATCTAGATTGTGGGTTTTTGATATACAAACCCATATAGGTAATATTTCCACTGTAATTCTATATTGATATCAGAGTCTTTTTGCTTGCTTTCGCCTATGATGTGTTATGCATGATTTTAGTATATTATGCATATTTTTACATTGTATATGATTGCCCGATGGATCTGTTTTTATGAAAAATAATATAGATCTATTCTTTTTTTTCGAAGATCAAGATCTAATTTTTTATGAATTTATTTCTTAGTATTCAATTACTATGTGTGAGTAGTTTGGATTTTTTTTGGTACATTTTTCAGATCAAGATAAATTTATTATATCAATTTTCTATCCATAATAAGTCTATTTTTGCAAATAAAATTTATATATTATAAAAGTACATTAAAAGGACTTTTCAATGATATATTTTTTATGAAAAATAGATTTTTCATCACTTCACACCTCAATAGTCCAAACTTTAGAGCTTAGCTCCATGAATGACTTGTTGCCACTCCATTACTGTGATCTCCACAAACACTCTAAGACACACCAGATCATAACCTTTAAATAGCAGAGACCCAAGTTCTGAAAAAGGAGGTAGAATCTCATGGGTATAGGGCTGGTAGGAGGTCACTGTTGTTGAAGGTCTTGAGGGGTTACAAAAAAAAAAGAGATCAGTTTCAGCTTCCAAGATCCAAGTGTTGCTTAACAACAACATGAACCACATCGGGATTCCAATGAGAACCTTGGGTCCGGCTATGTGATTTTGTCATAAAATTTTGGTCTCTAGTTATTTTATTTTGATTTATCCAAATGAAAAAAAAATAATTTTTTTTGATAAAAATAGAAGCTACATGTGGTGCATGAGAGTACGTGCCATGACCTGAGGTCGAAATTTTTATACCAAACATATTTATTAATATCTTACCTCTATGTATGGTTGAAATTCAGATTTGAGTTTATACATAATCTATTTTATAATAGTTTAAGAACAAAATAAATAAATAAATAAATAAATAAATAATTTATTTATTTTTCTAGCCAATTATATATATTGTTCTGTGTTTTATAATAAAAATTAATGGAGATTGACATTGGTGTTATTATACATATGTTTATTTTTTTATTTATGGATATTTTACTAAGATAATATTTAAATTATATTGACAAAAGTGGCATTCTTATAGTTTATTATATTTTCTAGATCAATTATAGTAGGATTATTCTTGATGTGACGTACTAAAGGAAATGTATTATTATTGAGGCCTTAAAAGGGAATGTGTTTAGCCTATTGTTAGTGCTCTTTAGGATTATCTTGGCATGATGTATAATTAACACCAATAAGACTCCACGGAGTTTATGTGAATATATGACAGAATTGGTTCATCACATTGTGGATAAGATCGATTAAAAAGGTATTGGTTCCTTATGAGTTTACAATAATAAGTAAGAATTTAATATTCTGACTCACATTATGTAAGATGATTATTAGCTTAGTGACATTTTCGATCTTGTGATGTGAAAAAATATATAAAATTCTAAATTATTATTTTTGGGTACAATATGTGCCTAAGGTCCCTCCTTGTTTAATAAATGTAGTGAATCATGGAGTCTAAGAACATTATCGTTGACTTGACCAAAGGGGAAAAACTTGGTGAAAAAAATTACGATATAAAAAAAAATTTGATACTTAATGAATAAAATATCTAGGAGATATTATCCACTACCATGGTCCCACATGAGGAAGGTAATACTGTCCAACATTGCCATGATAGAGAGGTCTATGAGAATTGGATCAAGAAAGATCGATGTGCGTATTTTACTATGTTAAGCAGCATATATAATGATCTTATCAGCGAATTTGAAAATTGCCTCATAGCCCAAGAAATGTGGAACCAGCTTACGATCAGTTTTGGGCAAACTTCAATTACCAGGCTTCGTGCTGTGAATCTGAAGTTTCAGCAGTATAGTAAAGATCCAAAACACTCTATGACTGAGCATCTTCGTATTATGAGTGTCATGATTCAAGATCTTAGAGCTGTTGGGAATGAGCTCAATGATGAGCAATAGGTGCTTGCTCTTATTTATTCTTTATCAGACCTTGAGTGGGCCCAAATGAAGCTCTTGATGATGCATAGTGAAAATATAAAAATTTTTAATGATATATCGCATCATCTCGAACTAGAGGTAGAATGCTTGGAAGTGAATCGTGCTATTGTTCTTGCCACCCAATCTGGGAGACATGGGCTTTCAAAGCCTAATTGCAAAAATAAAAGCAAGAACAAAGGAGTGAAGAACCAAGCTAATGGAGGCAAGAATATAGGATATAAAGAAGGCAGAATTGCTAAAAGCAAGGGTAATCATGGAAAGAAAGATATATCCTAGTTGAAATGCTATAACTATGGGAAGAAGGGTCACTTTACTTGTAATTGTATTGAGCCAAAGAAGATGCTCTCTTTATCGAACTCTTTTCAGTCGTTTGCTTGCTCATATGCATTAGTTGCTCATACTCTTCCTTATTGGATTGTAGACTCAGGAGCAACCAAACACATAGTCAAATATAGAGTTGGGTTCAAAGATTATCATTGGATTTCAGTAGGATCACAGTATGTCATCTTTGAGAATGGCATGAAAGAAGAAATTTTTGAAGTTGGTTTATATCAATTCAAGATGCGTAGTGGGTGCACACTTTTTCTACATGATGTGCTATATTCAGTTTTAGCTTTATTAGGATTTGATTTTTTTTTTTTTCATTTTAGCCAAACTAAGTTGGATATTTTTTTTGATGAAAAATTGTTTGGACATGGATATTTGGTAGATGGATTTTTTAGATTAGACTTGGATTGCTATTATCCTTCATCTGCTTTAACTACCATTCATATTGATGATTTTGATGCAATGATCTAGCATGTAAAACTTGACCATATAGATCAAGAAAGAATGATTAGATTGGCTAGAGAGACCTGCTAGGGTCTCTCGCTAAAGTTAATCTATCAGTTTATGAATCTTGTTTGATTGGGAAGACTAGCAGAAAGCCTTTTAGTAAGGCTACAAGGGCTACTTATCCCTTAGAGCTAGTCCATTCATGCATTTATGGATCCATAAATGTCTGGGTATGCCATAGTGCCTCTTATTTTCTTATATTTATAGATGATTATTCGCACTTTAGTTATGTGTATTTGATTGCTCATCAATATAAAGCATTAGATCGCTTCAAATGCTTTGTTGTGAAGGTTGAGAATCAAAAGAAAAAGAAATTGAACACTCTTTGAACTGATGGAGGTCGTGAATATTTATCTGAACAATTTAAAAAGCTCTATGAGGAAAAAAAAATTCGCTGACAACTTATGATTCTAGAAACACCGTAGTAAAATAATGTTGCAGAAAGAAGAAATTATACTTTACTGGATATAGTTAGGTCAGTGATGGCATAAGCCAAGCTTCTGATAAGTTTCTGGAGGGATGCGCTTTTAATTACCACCTACACCTTAACTGAGTTCTAAGTAAATCAGTGCCTTTGACCTCCTATGAGTTGTGGAATAGTAAAAAATCCAACTTAAAAAATTTACACTCATGGGGATTGGTTGGATATGTTCACAACCCATCTCACAAGTATGACAAGCTTGGCCCTTGGACTAGCAAGCATGTGTTCATTAGGTATCCTAAGAGATCAAAGGGGTATGTAATGTATGGTGAACATCCCAATAGGGGTATGATTGAGATTGAGTCCCACGATGTAGAATTCCTAAAGGAGTTTTCGAGCATAGGTAAAGTTAAAAAGAATCTTGAGCTTTATGAGCTTCAAGAAGAGGTTACTCTAAATGATAGTGAAAATATGGGATCTAATTTTCATCCAAAATCATTATAGATAGTGAAAGTGATATGCAACCTAGTCGGAGCACACCATCAGAGAGTAACTCTCAAGATATCCAATTATGCAAAAGCAAACATGGAAACATTCCCCAACGTCATTTTGGGATAGAAGGGGAAAGCTTTATTTACGCTCCATTGGACATTGATGAGCCAACTTTTTATCAAGAAGCATTATTTTTACCTAACTCCAAAAAATGGATAGTAGCTATGCAGGATGAGATGGATTCCATGATGAGGAACTAGGTATGGGAGTTAGTTGATCTTCTACTTGGGCACAAAACCATTGGAAATAAATGTATTTAAAAGGTTAAGCATAAGGCTGATGGATCGATTGACAAATTTAAGGCCGTCTTGCGGTGAAAGGATATACCCAAAAGGAGGGTATACACTATGATGAGACATTCTCCCCAATAGTGAGATTTGTCTCCATTCACTTAATCCTAGCTATGGTAGTCCATTTGGACTTGGAGTTGTTCTAAATGGATGTCAAAACTACATTCCTCAATGGAGAACTAGATGAAAAGATCTATATGGATCAATCTCTTAGATTTATTTTCAGAAAAAAAGAACATAAGGTTTGTCATCTTAAAACATCTATTTATGGTCTCAAGCAATCATCTAGGTAGTGGTACTTAAGATTTTATGAGGCTGTAACCTCGTTTGGCCTATCCATAATAGAAAAGGACTACTGTGTGTATGTCAAGAAAATAGAGAATGGGATTTTGATTCTATCTTTATATGTTGATGACATCCTTATAGTAGGGAATAATATGGAAATAGTTAACACCACAATAGAGTGGTTGTCCTCTACTTTTGAGATGAAGGATATGGGTGAAGCGAATTATGTGCTTGACGTGAAAATTCTTAAGGATCATTCCAAGAAGCTTTTAAGTTTGTCCCAAAAGATATATTGAGAGAATTTTAGAACAATTTCGTATGCACATTTCAAATTCTTTGATACTTCTGTTGAAAAGGGTCACACCTTGAGCATTGATCATTGCCCTGAGACTAATAAGGAAAAGAAGCAGATGGAAAGTATTGGGTATAAAATACCCCGCCGATCGAAGTTTGTAAAAGACCGATCCTTCCAGAACTTTTTTGGCTTTCGATTTTGTGTAGCGTCTCTCTGAACCCCCTCAACCGTCCGAGCTTCTATAATACCATCCGGACTTCTCCGACAATAAGCTTCTCCATCCATCTATCGGGCCGCTCCAAAAGCTCTCTGGGCCTCACTATCAGCCGACCTTCTACAATGATCAACTATCTCCGAACTTCTTCTGGACTTCATCAATATCCGAGCTTCTCTAACAACAAGATTTCTACAGTAATCAGACTCCGTCCAAGTTTCTACGACGGTCGACCGTCTTTAGGATTCCAATCGAGCTCCTGCGAGAGCCGAACTTCTACTACGAGCAGTCTACTCCGAACTCCTACAGCAGACGGTCTGCCCCAGATATCTACCGTAAGTAAATTTCATTCGAGCCTCTACTGTAAATAAATTTCTTTCGAACTTCTATTACAGGTAGACTTCGATCGAGCTTCTTCGTAGTCGGATCCTAGATGAGCTTCTACAATGGGACAGGATCCACCGGCCAGGTCGCCACTCCAAGCTCCCACGACAACCGTTCTTCGATCGAGCCTCTACAATAAGCGGTCTCCTTTCAGCTTTCTACAAGAACCAGACTCCATCCAAACTTTCATAGCAGATGGATATCGGACGAGCTTCTACAACAGACGGATTCCAGCAGTTGGATTTCTACAACGGCTGATTGCCTCCGGTGTCTGTCGAACCTCCCCAACGTCATCCGAGGTCTACCGTCGACCGACCCTCTGCCAGATTCTTCATGAAACCAGACTTCTCCGATGGATAATCTTCAGACGAGCTTCTACATCAGGCAAATTTCAGACAGACTTTCCTAGCAATCGGACTCCTGTCGGACTTCACTAAGAGAAAGTCTCCATCCGAGCTTCTACAGCAGATGACTTCCGCCTGTAGCATCAGTGTCTGAGGCATCTGACAACAGTAGACTCGTCAGCAACTTCAGAAACATCCGAGCTTCTTCTAAATCGACAGGATAAAGAGTCATTCCGCTCCATCAGACACCCAACCGAGCTCCAGCTGACAGATCCGAACTCTCCGGTAAGTCACGACAACGGCCACTATCCTACTCCACTCTCTGCAATGGATTCCGCATGGCTCCACCACTTTCTGGCGAGTCGCGACAACGGACACCACTCCACTCTCCGTAACAAACTCCACGTGGCCCTGAACGACCCCTGATGCCACTACTCTTCGTAACAAACTCCGTGCGGCTCTGAACAGCCCACTACCAGACGGTTACAGATGTTGCTATCAATCAGTTACGCTTTTCGTCTATAAAAAGGGACCTCCAGATACGTTCTTCTCTAAGCTCTAAATTTTATCTCAAAACTCTGCTAAAATTTTCACTCGAGCACTCCATTTCTGTGGAAGCAGAGTACTGACTTGAGCGTCGGAGGGTCTTGCTGGAGCACCCCCAACTTCGGTTTAGACTTTCCTTGCAGGTCCCGGCGGCGACCGCGGTCATCTCGACTCCAGCAACTCTGGCTTCGACGGAATTCTGCACCAACAGAAAGGATTTCTTATGCAAGTATAATTGGGAGTTTGATGTATGCTATCATGTATACACATCTTGACATTCGCTTTGTAGTAGGACTGGTAAGTCGATATCAGAGTAATCTAGGTCTATTTCATTAGCAAGCAGTCAAAAGGATTTTTCGACACCTCTGTGGTACCTATGATCTCGTCCTATGTTTCCATGGAGGGGACCTGAGATTGAAAGATTTTTGTGATGTGGATTGGGGTGGAGATAGAGATGAATGCAAGTCAACCTCAGGATATACATTTATCTTTAGAGGTAGAGTTGTTTCTTGATGTAGCAAGAAACATACGTGCATTGCCCTATCCACCATGGAGGCTGAGTTTGTTATCTGTTCAGCAGTAGTTCAAGAAGTAGTATGGTTGAAGAGATTTATGCAATACTTTGGTATCATGGCATGAGCTGGTAGACCTGTACAGATTCATACTGATAGCATAGTTGCTTTAGCATATACAAAAGATCTTAAGTATCATAGATGGACCAAGCATATAGACATATGATTTCACTGCATTTGTGACATGACCAAACAAGAAGAGGTAGTCCTAAAGCACATTTCTACTAGCAGAATGATAGTTGACACATTAACCAAGCCAATTGCTAGGGATATTTATCAGTCCTATGTTAGAGGATTGGGACTTCATAAGATTTAAAGTGCTTGGATTATATGATTGGACATTTGTATATATTTATGCTTTAAGTAATATAAGATATTTGTTATTCTTTACTTGTGATGGCATAAGTTGATATTTGATTAAAGGTACATAATTGTTGAAATGTCATAAGGTTAAGATCAATCCACTCACACGGATGATCGCCCTGGCGCATAATAGCGAGCAAGATGAGACGAATGGGATGGATTCTTGCCTTTATAGCAAGTTTATGAAATCTTTTGCCACTTAATGTGATGAACAAAAATATAAATATCGCCTTGGTTAGTCCAAGATGAGACTCATGAGAGTCAAATATGGAAAGATTTTATATTTTTATATAGAACCTAGTTGAGAGCTGAACGTGAGTACTTGGGCTAATTCTTAGTGAGTGGTTGAGCCAGAAGTAACTCAGGTTAGAAATCTTTGTAGTAGCTAGACCAAGATTCATACAATGTTTTTGAGCATGACATATCCCAATTAGAGTGGGAGCTCCATCATAGCACAGATATCATACTGTATGTACTAAGAGTCGATCATTTAGGGAGTAACATGATCTAATTCCCTCTGTCACTGTGTGAGCTCAATACTTTATACCCTTTTGATCGAGAACCACATCATGATATTGAGGTTTAATATTACTGCTTTAGCATATATCACAGCACCATGAAATGATGTCGTCTCGTGAAGCATGTCTAGAAAAATGGCTGAATTAAAGTAAAATGATGAGGGGTTCTAAGAAAAATAATTTGGAATCACACCCTAGTTTTGTGGCTCATAGCTCGGATGATTATCTTGTTTAGTTGCTTGTGATAATCATGAGCATAAATACTTAGATTAGGGGTCAAGCAACGCTTTGAAATAAATCTCAAGAGGTATAAGAGGTACTTGATTCGGTGTGGTTAAATTATCTAGGGCAAAGGCGATATTTTCTTGCAGGTATCATGCTATGTTAGTTTGATGGTGACTTAATATAGCACATCTACTTCGAGGTTTCTTCGTCAAGGTCGCATATACAATTTTCTATATGAAGAGAGTAGCATAAGAGATTAAGAGAGGTATAACATCCAATGTGGATTAGTGGTAGATGTTGATATTTGATCACTTTTGAATGCGATCTATATCTATTGTTTATCCGCATGAGTTGTTAGGATGATGATAAAAATCCCTAATAAGGATTGGGATGATCTAAGTGTTTAAATTTGAGCAAAGCTCTTATCCAACTATGCGTTTAAAATGAGCAGAATTCTTAGTGAATCTCATCTATAAGTACTTGGTACATACCTTCAATCGGTGATCAACCTCATTTTTAGAGTACCTATACCCTTTCTCTCTAAGGAATATCTCTCTAGAGTCATTTTCTAATAGCCCGTACAAGATCAAGAAGGAGGTATGAGATTGCTGGGGTCACGCACGCACTTCGAGGAGATGTTAGAAGATCAATGGATGTTTGTAAAGCAAACATATCACATCCAAATTATGGATTTTTGATATACAAACCCATATAGATAATATTTCCATTGCAATTTTACAATAATGATCTAGAAAGATCACCGAACTCGATATATAAATCACTTGAACTATTATGGAGAGGACTAGAGAGGGTCCAAGAGCAAGACTTGTGACGTTGAAAAGTCAAATCGTCAAATATCCGAATGCCATAATTTGTTTGTATGACATAGGAAGGAGGTGCTTTTTCTTTTTCTTGTTTTTAAAAAGTAACTTTTTAAACTTTAAAATATAAACCTCCCCTTAAAAGTGTGGCACATCAAGTAAAATGGGTTGATAGGTGCTAAACTTTGCTCAAGCATATCTTTTAACCAAGAGAGAATTAAGTAGAATAACTAAAGACAATATTGATGTAGAGGATGAGATTTATTTTTATAGGATTTTAGTTTTTCATGATTATTTTTGCTAATTATGTATATTTCAGGTAAATTATGTTCTCTTTCAACTAAGATAAATCAGATCCGAATTGTACACAAACAGATCTCACTAATCCAAATAAAAATTATGTATCGATTTATTATTTAGTAATAAAAAAAGAAATTTTTTATTTTTTTTAATTTTATTTTAAAATATTTAAATTGAGCATATTGATATTATTACTTATTTATCCTCAAATGGATCAAATGACACCGAGTTATATACTTGCTATATCAATGGAAGAAATAAATATATACGTAGCATTTCATGCAATGGGTACTTTTATAATAATTTGAGCACAACTAGAGATTACTTATGCGGATCATTGCTCAATAATTGAGCGGATAACAACTAAAAATTGGTATAATTTGTAAGAGAGAAATAACTAGTACGACAGTGAATAAGTGATGTCTGTAAGTCTCTGGTACTATTCAGCCAATTATTGACTTTCATACAGAACTAGTAAATCGATTAGTAATTGATCTTTAACGTTTTTTCTAACAATTTAAAAAAATATTTAATAAATTGCGTTACTTTGATAATTTTCATATTTTTGGTGCATACCATGAAGCTAGGCATGCCCAAGAGGCAGGTTGGCCCAAGTCCAAGCTGGGCTGAATTGAAAATATAACCTAAATAAGTCAGGCCCGAGCTCGGTCTCATTGGGATCTCAGGCATACTTGCTATGCCCGAGCCCGATCCTTACTCGAGCTTCAGGCTTCAGCCTAAGTCTCGAGCTTTCTGAATCTTTTTTCAATTAATGAAAAAAACTTATGAAGATTAAATATTTGAAAGGGATCGGCAAGGCCCATGAACTTGTCCTTATGGTTGTTCATAAAGAGGAGTTTTGGTGCATGGAACAGTTATTGATATTTTTTTTTAGTCATCAAAATTGGATTCTTAAAATATACATATATATATTATATAAGATTCAGGCTGAGCCGGGTGAACTAAATCTGAGCCCGATCCATCTTAACAGATCGAGTGATATTTCAAGTTGAGTCTGACCTCTCATATTTAAAATCCAGACCCAAACTCAGATCCATCCGAAATGCGTCGGAACATTGTGCCATGAGCAGGTCCATGCCAAATCCAGTGGAAATCATGGAGTTCCTCCGTTCCTCTCAGGGAAAAGCTAGCAGGCCCTGTGGCAATATCAACCAATAGAATTTATGCTTCCTCCAGGACATGGCTGTTGTTACATGATTTTTTTTTTTTCCCCAACTTGGTCATGATGTCGATTCAGATGCAAGTCATGGTCAGGTCTCTTACATATTAGCTAACGGTGTGTTTGGTTATACTTTTTGACTTTTAATTTTTAATTTTTAAAAAATATATATTTTTTAATTTTTACTATTAAGTAAAAATAAAATCATAAAAAATATGTTTGATAACTATATTACTATAAAGCAAAAAGTAATATTTGGAGACGGCAGATGAAGAGCTCGACAAAGAAGAAAGATTCAAGAAAGGAGAGAGAAGGGGTGGACAGGTGAAGAGCTCGACGAAGGAGAAGGATTCAAACTCTTTACTTTTTTTTTTGACGCTTTAGACGTGAGGAAGCAAAAAAAAGCAGAAAAGTAAGTTTGAAAAAATTAAAAAAATTTATTTTATATATAAAATAATTATTTTTATTTTTTATTTTTCATAATATTAGTAAATATTATTTTTTATTTTTTTAAAAATTAAAAAAAATATTTTTTAACGACTAACTGAACGCACCCTAAATTTTTTAGAATCGGTTGATTTCTCTTTTCTCTGATCAAAGCAACAGTTGATGAATACCTTCATTGTGTTATGTGTAATAGCTAAAACTTGTGCTGATAAAACAACTTATATAACAGTAGCATTCTGTTGCATGCCGATAAAATAAACTATAATTATATGTCTTACTTTTGAGATTTTTGATTTGGAGAGGAAGCATGGTAAGTTGCCAAGATATTGTCCTATTTAATACCACCTACATCAGGTAACTTTCAGTGCTAGAAACAAATGCTTCCGATACAGTATTAGGATCTTATATTTAATCAAAAGAGTCAAGATTAACATGGCATCATTATATTAAACCAAATATTAGTGTGGACCATCCGTTCCAAATCCATGTATTTGATTTTGTATTGGCAGCATCAAGGACTCAAATATTCACCAGGGTAATTAATAACAATTCTTTGAAATGGTTGTCAGTTGCATATAACAATCATCTGAAAGTCATAATTTTGACCTAGCAACTTTGATATTCGCCGGCAACTTTGATATATAAGTGATCTAATACTTGTCCCTCTGATAGGCAAGCTCAAACCAAGAAATTTTCGACCATAATACTATAATATGTATAAAAATGTGAATCATGTTTTGTTGGACCAACTAAATACTTCATAGAAAATCATGCTTTTAAAAAATAAGTTTGTGATTGTATAATATGTCATATAGCATGTCATGCATACATAATATCACACCCTCTGACCATAAAATCATGATTTGAAAGTAGGATAGCCACCATATACTTACAGGAATTGATCTTATAAGCATGCAAGGCATCCACTTATCAATAAATTCAGTATAATTTAAAAATTATATAATTTATATGTAAGAAATAATGGATATAGATGGTGAAGCAGAGTTGGGGTCCCGGCTCGGTTTGATAGTTTGCAAAAAGAGGGACTTTTCCTATGTTTTTGATATTTCACAACGGCAAACGAGCCATTGAAGACTTAGGCTTGGGCATAGATCGTTGGTTGAGACATCACGCAACTATTAATTTGTAACTAAAATCAATTATATATTTTAAAGCAAGACATAGAGCGTGCAAGGTAAAATACAACCATGATGCATAGGTACTATTCTACAATGAAGTAACCTATGCGGGCTATGCGATGATCCACATTTTTTTTCCTTTTAAAAAAGAGAGCATCATTTGTTCCTTATCTCTACAATAAAGCGTCCACTTTCGTGCCAAAAAAAAACATATATACATACATCCACACATACACACAGATAGATAGAGAGAGCAGCACAAAAGCGAAGGCAAGGAAGAGAAGAACAGAGAATGGAAGGGAGCAGGCCATCTTTGCTGTTCCACTATTCCTCGTTTGGCCATACAGCAGATGCAAGCCTATTTATACAAAAGCTGTTAACTCTGCATGCTGTACTCTTACATGTTGCAGCCTTTCATTGTTACATGGGATATGCATTACGTAGCATGTCTCCGCACCATCTGTAAATTTATAATGATATCAAGGGTGGTAATTGGGTTGGATCGAATCATATATGAATCGGATCCTTATGGATCAGATTAAAAAATTATCAACCCAAATCTAACCTATTTATTAAACGGATCAAAAATTCAAACCTGAATCCAACATATTTATTAAACAGATAATTCGATCCAACTTGTTTAATCCATTTATTAAATAGATCAAATTAGGTTAAACGGATTAAATGGGTTAAACAGATTAAATATATTAAACAGACCAGATTAAATGGGTCAGAAACAGGTTAAGTAGATTTTAAACAGGTCTTAACCGGGTTAAATGGGTTAAACATGTTAAATAAGTCAGGTTAAATGAATCAGAAATAGATTAAACAAGTTTTAAATAGATTAAACAAGTTAAATAGGTTAAATGAATTATCTGACTTAACTTGATGAATATTAAACATGTTAAACAAGTCAGATACCTAAAACCCAAATATTAAACGAGTTAAATAGGTTAACATATTTATGATCTAAATCTATTTAGCCTAAATCCAAATCTATTTATGATGGATCGAACATAGATTGGATTGATGGATCAGATCATATTTTGCCGGCCCTAACTGGTATATAGTATAAAATTGGTAATTGGAGATTACGAAACCTTGTGCTGCAAAATAGGATGGTTTTCATGGAAAGAAAATAAATGCCGTTTCTGCGATATGCACAACCTCCATGGGGTTTCCATTTTAGAAGTTTGAATTTTCAATCTTTATCAAAAAAAAAAAAAATTTAAAATCATGCTAACTACTTAAAACAGAAATTTTCAATTACTTCATTATGGATATATAAAAGAGAAATTTCTCCTATGGGCAATTATGTATTCAATCCACTCTTTAGGATTTTCTAACCCAAACCTCCTAAACCATAATAAGCTAAGGGGGTATTTTGGTACAGAGTGATCATGTTAAGATCAAAGATGATGTGGATGGAGATGATAAAATTATTACATTTGACTGTACCATGATGATTCTATGAGACAGTGATCCTAAATCATCCTGCTTCTTAAATCACTATTTAATTACGTGATGAGAAACTTATCTTTGATATCAGGTACCCAACATCACCCTAGAGCAATAATTTTGGGCTGAAATTTAGAGATACTGATGCCCCTTACTCTAGTAAAAAAGTTAGTATAATAATGTACCTAATATATTATATTAATATTATATATATTATATTATATTGATATTACATATATTATATTTATGATATATTATATTATAATATATTAATAATATTATTTTATTATCAAATTATAAATTTAAATTATAAAAAAAATATACTATTGTACTTTATATTTATATTATTAAATTATTTAATATATTACTTCAATTTGCCTTATTTTCATAATCAAAATAAAACAATGATATAATACAAGTATAAAGGAACATATCAATTCTACAATAACAATTAATATATTTTATGAGATTAATAAATTATAAAAATAATAAATATATTTGATGAAATATATTAATAATTAATATATTAATAAATATTTTAATAATTTATTATAATATATTTTATAAAATATATTGATGGACAGTTTTGGTATTATATAGTCAATGATCTAGGATCCCCATGAAATGATAAACAAGTTATGGATATCCAAAGATCGTTAATCATTAATTTATAGTATATCAAATATGGCAATCTTAGATCATTGAGAATTAGATTATTTCAAGATAAGAATCATCAATGATCTAAGATCAACTTAATGATCCCTTTTGGATCACCAAATGCCACCTTAATTTATATAAAAAGAAATTTACATTAAGGGCCCTTAAATGCATAAATAGGAATGCTTGGGTCAGGTCAAGTCCATTTAGAGAAATACTTAAAAAAAACTAATTTAAATTGATTTCCTAAAATCGAGATGAAAATCAAACTAGCCATTTAAAAAAACTACTTCAAACCAATCTTAGAAATATTGTTTGGCTCTTTTGGTTTATTGGATTGATATTCAATTGATTGGGCTAAATAGATCAGGGTTAGTCTAAATATGAAAGGAATCATGTGATATGAAAGTAAAACTATCACAAAAATATTATATATATATATGTGTATACATGCGCACATATGCGTGCGTGTGTGTATACTAGCATATAATCCATGGGATACATGAGAAAAAAATCTTTTATTTAAAATATATATCATATTTAAATTATTATGTTTATTAATTATATAGTTATTTTAAAACTAATATATATTTTATTAATATATAAAATATTTTATTTTATTAATAAATAGTTTTATTAATTTTAATTTAAATATTATTTTATTAATATATTAGTATATTATAAATATTATTAATCTTTATAAATATTATAAATAATTATAAATATTAATATTATAAATATTGTAGTGCCAATCTCATAATTTTGTTGGCTTGCATTAAATTGCATTTTTGGTTGGCACTAATGAAATATAATGTCAAAAACTTAATAATTATTGTTGTGCGCACGTGTCAAGCAGATCGTCGGAGACCGCACGCTCCGCCCCACGAAGTATTGTCCGCTTCGGCTAGGTCCAGACCGGGAGCGTGCCCAATGGTCCCCACCGAGGGTTGTCCCTGGAGCTCCTGATCGGGCCCCATCGGAGGTTGTACCTCTCCGGCCCAGCGTCACGCAGACGGCCTCACGGTTTTGTCCTTCGTCCTTTGGGCAAAAGGTGCCTCGTGAGGGAAGGTATACTCGTATCCCTCTTAAGCACATGCACACACCAGAGTTGCCCGATGTGGGACTATTAAGGGAGGTCCCCCCATAGCCTGCCCACAACATGCCCCCCACTCTGGAGGGTGCATGTGCGGACAGGGGGCGGGTGCCCCCTTCCTGGCGCGCCACTGTTGTGCGCACGTGTCAAGCAGGTCGTCGGAGACCGCACGCTCCGCCCCACGAAGTATTGTTCGCTTCGGCTAGGTCCAGATCGGGAGCGTGCCCAGTGGTCCCCACCGAGGGTTGTCCTTGGAGCCCCTGATCGGGCCCCACCAGGGGTTGTACCTCTCCGGCCCAGCGTCACGCAGACGGCCTCACGGTTTTGTCCTTCGCCATTTGGGCAAAAGGTGCCTCGTGAGGGAAGGTGTACTCGTATCCCTCTTAAGATTGGGTCGGTGGAGCCGTCGTAAGGCTCCACGTGCGGCATCTTGAACCGACTGGGGATCGGTTCGTCAAGGATGAGTCGGGAGAGAGGTTGGACGGTCTGGAAGTCAACGTCGTTCGAGGACTTCTGTCTGTCCACCTGCAACTGGGCAAGCCGACGGTCGATCTCGTCGAACCTGCGTTCGTAGTCATCGATCCGTCGGTGCTGGGAGACCCCAGGAGTGGAGTCTCCAGAGGAGTCCGAGAGAGAGGCGGACGGTGTTCGCGGTCGCTTCTCCTTCCTTGCTCGTTCCAGTAGGGAAGGGGAGGGCCGTCGAGATCGACGGGCGTCACGCCGTGGGTGCTCCTCCTCCTCCTCCCGGTGGGAGCGGCGTGCCAGGGGCTCCGGAGAAGGCGACGACGATCGGTGCGGGCGCCGGTGGCTGCTCCTGGAGGATATCGAACGTGCCGCGGTTGCTCGCCCGGTGAAGGCGGCAGTCGGATCGATTGTTGCTGAATGCTTTTGATCGCGTCTGTCAGCACGGTCATCTGCCGAACTATTGCCGTGATCTGTGCCTCCGTGGTCACTGCGGGATGCGGAGAGCTGGGTTTCGCCATGGAGGGTGGAGGGGAGGCCTCTTCCCAACGGGAAGAGCGCCTCGCCGATCCAGTGATCCTCGATCGTTGAGCTCTTGTCTTTATCATCTCGAATTTCATGGGGATAGTGTACCGCCGGCCCCTACCTGGTGCGCCACTGTTGTGCGCACGTATCAAGCAAGTCGTCGGAGACCGCACGCTCTGCCCACGAAGTATTGTCCGCTTCGGTTAGGTCCAGACCGGGAGCGTGCCCAGTGGTCCCCACCGAGGGTTGTCCCTGGAGCCCCTGATCGGGCCCCACCGGGGGTTGTATCTCCCCAGCCCAGCATCACGCAGACGACCTCACGATTTGTCCTTCGCCCTTTGGGCAAAAGGCGCCTCGTGAGGGAAGGTGTACTCGTATCCCTTTTAAGCACATGCACACACCAGAGTTGCCTGATGTGGGACTATTAAGGGAGGTCCCCCCACAGCCTGCCCACAACATGCCCCCCACTCTGGAGGGTGCATGTGCGGACAGAGGGCGGGTGCCCCCTTCCTGGCGCACCACTGTTGTGCGTACGTGTCAAGCAGGTCGTCGGAGACCGCACGCTCCGCCCCACGAAGTATTGTCCGCTTCGGCTAGGTCCAGACCGGGAGCGTGCCCAGCGGTCCCCACCGAGGGTTGTCCCTGGAGCTCTTGATCGGGCCCCACCAGGGGTTGTACCTCCCCGGCCCAGCGTCATGCAGACGCCTCACGGTTTTGTCCTTCGCCTTTGGGCAAAAGGCGCCTCGTGAGGGAAGGTGTACTCGTATCCCTCTTAAGCACATGCACACACCAGAGTTGTCTGATGTGGGACTATTAAGGGAGGTCCTCCCACAGCCTGCCACAACATGCCCCCCACTCTGGAGGGTGCATATGCGGACAGGGGGCGGGTGCCCCCTACCTGGCGCGCCACTGTTGTGCGCACGTGTCAAGCAGGTCGTCGGAGACCGCACGCTCCGCCCCACGAAGTATTGTCCGCTTCGGCTAGGTCCAGACCGGGAGCGTGCCCAGTGGTCCCCACCGAGGGTTGTCCCTGGAGCCCCTGATCGGGACCCACCAGGGGTTGTACCTCCCCGGCCCAGCATCACGCAGACGGCCTCACGGTTTATCCTTCGCCCTTTGGGCAAAAGGCGCCTCGTGAGGGAAGGTGTACTCTAGGGATGGCAATGGGTAGGGTTTGGGTCGGGTAGTATACTACCCATCCCCAAACCCGAATTTAATACATTATACCCCAAACCCTACCCGATACCTAATCGGATAAGAAAGAGATACCCATCCCCATACCCAACGGGTTCGGGGATACCCGTAGGTAACCCATTTCTTTATACCCAATCCATACCCGTCCCATACCCAATCCATACCCGTTCATTCTATACCCAAAAAAAAGTAAAATAATTTATGCATATTATCAATCAAAAATAGAATTACCAATTATATATATATATACATACATACATACGCACATACACACTTCTAACACACACACACATACATACATGCATACATATATGCATGCATACATATACATACATACATATATATAATTATATATATATAGAGAGAGAGAGAGAAAGAGAGAGAATCATATACATGTGTGTGTATGTGGTGTGTGTATAATATATGTAATGTATATATATATGTATTATATAATACATATATATATATATATATATATATATATATGTATATGTATATATATATACATATATATATATATATATGTATATGTATATACATATACATATATATATATTGTATATATATATATATATATATATGTATATGTATATATATATATATATATATATTATATGTATACTATATATGTATATATATATACATATATATATCGGATATGTATATATATATATATATATATATATATATGTATATATATATATATGTATGTATATATATATATATATGTATATATATGTATATTATATGTATATATATGTATATATATATATATATGTATATATATGTATATATTCGGATATGGGTTCGGGTATTATCCATACTCATAGGGGTTCGGGTCGGGTTCGGGTAGAAAATAGCACTACCCATACCTATCCATACCGTACTATAGTTTTCGGGTTTTACCCAAATCCGAACCCAAACCCAGTCAAACCCTATTTTTCGGATTTGACCGGGTTCGGGTAGGGTGTATACCCATCGGGTCGGATTAATTTTGCCATCCTAGTGTACTCGTATTCCTCTTAAGCACAGCACATACCAGAGTTGCCCGATGTGGGACTATTAAGGGAGATCCCCACAGCTGCCCCAACAATTATTTTGTAGTATTTGAGGTGGACCCACTTCTGTTCCTCCATCCTCCTATTTCTCTTGGTGGAAATGCTCTCTCAAATGCCATAACCTTTGATTATTTATATAATCTAGAGATTTCAGGTAAAAACCACATATATGTGGTGGATGGCAGAACCTCCACACACACACACACACACACACACATATATATATATGCGCACGCGCACATTCACAGTTTGACTGGCTTTTTTGCACATTCCTATGCAAAACTGTGCTAAAATGACTAGCATGCACAGCGCGTGTGGACATGGAATTATTTCTGATTTGTACTAGTCCTAGATATTGTAAAATATTACAAATGACATTATGAAAAATAAGTGGTTTCAAAATTACAAATTAACTGGATTCAAAATATCATATATCATATCTCTATTGGTTTTTATTTAAATTTAAATCCAATACTTATCAAAGGTAAATTTAGGACTCAATTATTTGTCTTACTATGATCAAGATCTATAAATACTTTGACATGCTCCATTATAGAATTAATAATAAATGATGTGGCCCAAATTCAACCTACCAATCATAAGCTAGCACGTAGTGCAGCAAGGGAGCAGTTCCAGATGGATTTATATCCTTAGGTTGATTCAGATAAGAAAAACCAACCCTAGTGGATAACTAGACTCAAATATCAGAAATCTGGTACTTTATATCACATC
>NC_026001.2:84194075-84437115 GCF_000442705.2 Elaeis guineensis | reverse complement strand
AAGTTAGAGGTCTCGGACCTCTGGAGCAAAAGTGGAAGAGCTCGACGCCCCCGGAAGGTCGGTCACGGCGGCTGGGCAGTTGAGGAGGTCCTGGCTGGAGGGAGACTGGCAGCAGTTTTGGAAGGTCCGGCTTCATCGTCGGACGCTTCATCCAGGAAGCTGAGGTCAAGTTCGAAAAACTTTCCCGACCACCTTCTTCTGGCAAAGCTCGAAGCCTTTGATGAAGACGGCCTGTCGAACTTGACATTCAGATCCCTCATCTCGGAGGAGGTCTTGAACTCCACTGCTTGGGCCCTTGCCTCCGAGACTAGGGTTGGGATCTGCTCCTTCAGCTTGGAGACTTCGGCCTCTGCCTTCTTTCCTCCTCCAAGGCAGCCTTCAGATCTGCTGAAGTTTGTTCCTCCTTCAGGAGCGCCTCTTGGAGACTCGCGACTTCGGCGACCTTCTCCTTAAGGCGGGCAGCCTCAGCCTGGCGGCCTTTCTCCGCCTGGCTGCTTCCTTCTTTGCATTGTTCATCGCCTCGATGTTGGCGATGAGTTAATGTCCAATCTGCAAGAGCGGCCAGGAAGTCAATATGAAAACTAAGGAATGAACTAAGTGAAGAAGCGAAAGGAAGAAAAAAGTAAATCAGCCTATCTCAAGAAAGGACCCAGAGAGTCCCAAACCCGCTGTTCAGGATCGGCATGGACGATCCTGTGGACGACCTCGAGCAAAACGCACCCGTCGACCAACCTTTTTATTAAATCCCTGTTGTTGAAGGGATTCTCCTCCGGATCCTTTTCGGAGCCGTTGGACCCCTCGGTGGCAGCCCTGCTGCTGCGGATCTTGCAGGCCAACGCCTTCTTCTCCTCCTTTCGGCCCCGGCGCCTCCTCAGGACGAGACTCTGGAGCGGGAAACCTCGATCGGAGGGCTTCTTGAAGAAGCTCGGGGGACTGCGGGCTCAACGTCGGAGGGGGCGTCAACGGCAATGGCCGCCTGGCAAGCACGGCCGAGCTTGTCTCCTCTACCCTCGCCTTCTTCGCCGATCCCAGAAGTGGCGGCGCTTTCCTCTTGTGGGCTTGAGACCCTTGGTTAGTATCCGAGCTGCATCTGCGTCCATTCTGCGATGAAAAAAAGATCGGCACAGCTAGAAACAGAATAAGAGAAAGAGGAAGCAGCGAATGACTTGAGAAAAAAAATACCGACAGGGTTGAGAGGGCTCAGGCCGACATTGAATAAAAGTTGCTCCTTCAGAAGGTCGAGAGGAGAAGAGCTGGATAAGTCTTAAGTTTATTGGAGGCTTCTAGGTCGTCCTTTCCCAGGCTAAAAGCCCGGCGGACGGAGTCCCTCAGGGAGCCCCAGGGGGGCACACCCCAGCCTCAAGGTCGGGCATCGAACGTAGAAGTACTTCTCCTTCCAGTTGTGGATAGAAGAGGGGGCACCTTTCAGCAATCCCTTTCTACCAAACTGGGGGGAGAAGTACCACCAGTCCTTTATCGAGGGATGACGTTTAAAGGTATAAAAGTTTCTAAACAAAGAAAGAGTTGGTCGGACTTTCAGCTAAATGACAGAGGGAAAGAAATCCTATCAGAAACCTAAAGGAGTTCGGCGCTACAGAAACTAGAGAAATGTTCAAAAAGCGAAAAAGAGCAACAACAAAAAGTGGAAGTGGAAGTCGAAATCCAGCACGGAAGGCTTCCTGGTATAAGCAAAAGTGGCCAGGGGGAGGAGCGCTAGCCCGGTCAGTTGGCCCGGGAAGCTCAAGCTCATACTCCGGAGGAATCCCGTACTGAATCCTAATCAGCGAGAGTTCATCCGAGGTCAAAGAGCTGGAAATGGTGTTTGGTACAAAGGCCGGACGAGATTCGATCCTAAGTGCGGATTCATCTACAGTACCAGGATTTTGGGGGGCTGGAGCAGACGAACTCCTAGAACTGCTAAGGAGGAAGTGTTGGAGGACATTTTGAATCAAATGAAAATCCGAAAAAATTGGGAAAAATAGGAAACAACGTGCTTGCGGAGAAACTGAACGGACGGAATGCGGAGGAAGAAAAACGGAAGAAAGCAAGAAAAAGAAGGTTCCGGAACTAACCTAGGCTGGTCCGAGAGGTGTAGGAGGCAGCGAAGGCGATGGAGGTCGACCTGAAGGGCGTCTAAGACCGCGAGGACGTGGAGGAAGACGAAGCTCTCGGGGAAGAAGAGGGGATCGAAGAAAAATCTCAGACAAGGTGAAACCCCTGAAGGAGGAGAACGGGTTTAAATAGACCTCAAGGTCCGGCGCAATAATGATTGCAGATCTCTTTTGGCCGATCTACAATTGCCGGTGTCCTATTCGTCATGGCAGACGGCTGACAACTGACAGAATCATTATTGCGCCGTACCTGGGGCAACGCTCCAGGAAATTCCGAAAAATTTTTCGGGTCACTCGATTTGAAAAGGTCCAGCACGGCGCGCCAAACGCCAAAATATCTGAAACAATCGAGTACGGAAAATCAAGGGGGCAATTTCGACTGTGAAAATTTTTCTGTACTTCCATTCGAAACCCAACTCGGAAGTAGGGGACTGGTGTTGGGTATAAAATAACCCAGCCGAAGTTCGTAAGAGGCCAACCCTCCCAGGACTCTTCCGACTTCCGACCTTGTGGCGTCTTTCTGAACTTCTCTGCCGTCTGAGCTTCCACATTACCATCCGGACTCCTCCAGCAGTCGACCTTCCACGATGTCCTCCGACTCCTCCAGCAGACGAACTCCTATCGTATCCTCCAGATTTTCAATAATGAGCTCCTTCAGTCATCTATCGAACTGCTCCAAATCTCTCTGGACTTCACTATCAGCCGATTTTCTACAGTGATCGACTACTCTCCGAATCTTTTTCAGACTTCCTCCTGTCACGATCAACTTTACTCCGAGTTTCTTCTGGACTTCGTCAATGTCCGGCTTCTCCAGCAGTAGGACTTCTATAGTAACCAGACTCCATCCAAGTTTTACAGTGGTCGACCGCCTTCCGAATTTCATCCGAGCTTTTACAGTAAGCGAATTCCGTCCGAACTTCTATTGCAAGCGGACTTCAGTCGAGCTTCTGTAATAAACGGTCTCCACTCGGGCTTCCACGGCAACTGGTCTCCATCCGAGCTTCTACAGTAAGCGGCCTCCTTCCGGACTTTTGTAAGAACCGGATTCGTCCGAACTTCTACAGCGGATGATTTCAGACGAACTTCTACAACGGACAGGCTCTAGCAGTCGGATTTCTACAGTGACCGACTGTCTCCGGTGTCTTTCATATCTCTCAAGCCATCAACCTTCAACAGCGCCAACCGGATTCAACAGTGTCGACCAGACCCCTCCAACGGACAAATTCCCTCCGAACTCCAGCGGACGAACTTCCACAACGCCTTCCGAATTCGCTATCGATCGACCTTCTGTCGGATCCCCCATGCAACCGGACCTCTCCAGCGGACAGTCTTCAGACAAGCTTCTACATCAGACATTCCAGACGGACTTCTTAGCAATCAGACTCCAATCGGATTTCTCCAACAGAAAGTTTCGTCCGGGCTTCTACAGCAGATGACTTCCGTCTGCGATATCAACGCCTAAGGCACCCAACAACAGTTAATCCATCAGCAACCTCGGAAACATCTGAGCTTCTCTTAGATTGCTGAGACAGAGAGCTATTCCGCTCCACCAGACGTCCCAATCGAGCTTCAGCCGTCCGGTCCGAACTCTCCGGCAAGTCGCGATAATGGACACCACCCACTCTCTGTAACAAACTCCACGTGGCCCCACCACTCTCCGGCAAGTCGCGACAACGGACACCAATCCACTCCTGTAACACTCCACGTGGCACCGAACGGCCCACTACCAGGCAGTTACGGACGTCGCTGTCAATCGGTTACACTCTCCCGTCTATAAAAGAGATCCCCCAGATACGTTCTCCGCTAAGCTCTAGGTACTATCTCTAAACTCTGCTAAAAATCCCATCAAGTGCTCCATTTCTGTTGAAGCAGAGTACTGACTTGAGCGTCGGAGGGTCTTGCCGGAGCACCCCCAACTCCGGTTTAGACTTTCCTTGCAGGTCCCGACGGCAGCCGCGATCCCCTCGACTCCAGCTTCTCCGGCATCGGTGGAATTCTGCACCAACAACAATCATTTCTTTAATGATTGTTTCTCTTCCTCCTTTTCTTTTCTCCTTGAGAATATAGTCAGAATCACTCAAGAATGCAAATATGATATCTTGGCCAAAAGAATGGAAAGAAAATCTTGAAAAATGAATAACTTCCAAGAATGTGAAAATGGTGTAATTATTAGGGAGATGTGTGGAACTGGTTAGGTAAAGAGGCTCAAACCTACAACAAAAGTTTTATGGAAAAAGCTTCACTTTTGCTCTTTCCTTGAATTACTTGCATGTTATTGGGCCTACTGAGATAAAAGTTGAACATAAAATAACTTTAGTGAATGCAAAAGAGAAGATGAATAGATATGACATTGAGGGATGATTAGTACCAGTTGGTCGAAGTGGCTCCACACTATGAAACTATTTTTCTGGAAAAGATTCAAATCAGCTGTCTGTTTGACATACTCGCAAGTTACTGGGCCAACTATAATGAGAATTTCTGAATATACTTTCTGTATGCCATGTATGCCAATCCTCTCACCTCCACTAGCTAACATTTAGACATGCCAGCACCACTGCACCCAAAGGGACCTGTGTGCAGCAAAAAATAAGTTTTCCTGTTTCAAATAATACTTTTCCTGCTTGCTGCATACTTCTACTGCATATTTTGTCAATTGTTTCATTTAATTCATTCAATATAAAATTAGCTTGCATCTTATTCAAGTCCTATGAACATAAAAGTTATTAATCCAAATAAAATTAAAAACTCTTGTGTGTGATGGATAGCATCGTTGGCACTTGTATAAAAGGGAATATGTCTGCTCTATATATCATCAATGTTTTAAATCTTGTGGGATAAAGGTGTTCCGGTTTCTCCATGGAAGGGGGTTCCTGTTGTCCTGTTCCGTCTGGACAATAGTCCCCATCATGCATGCTGGTGGATATCCTCCATCTTCCCTTTCTTTCTTTTTTTCTTTATTCCTTCTTTTCTTTCTTTTCCTCTAACTTCTTTTCTTTCCTTTCTTTTTTCATTCTTTTTCTTCTCCCTTCCTTTCTTTTTTCATTTTTCTTCTTTTTTCCTTTCATTTTTTTCCTTTTCTTTATCTTTTCTTCCTTTCCTTCTTCCTTTCTTCTTTTCTCCCTGCATGGATAGGTTTAGGAGTCCCGAGCCCATCTTGGTCCCGTTTTCTCATAGAAATGGATCGGATGGCCGGAACGCCCCCTGTCCCGTCGGGATGTAAAACCTTGTATACCATCATGTTTTATTATCTTGATTCTTTACTTGCTTTAGCTTAAAGTTCAAGAAGTGTATAGAGCTATTTTATGATGGCGAAGGAATCCTAATATATCCTGAAATATTGAAATTTGTCATTTAATATGTGGAGTTTCATGTCCACCAGTTCCTCTGGTTCGCTTCTTGCAATAATTGATTGAAGATGTGTTATCTTATGTCTCCTAGATTCCTACTCTTTCTCCATTCTCTCTCTTTCTTATTGTAGTGCTTTATGCATTTTTCGGGCTACGGCTACTGTACATTGCATGGAGATCTAATGCAAAGGCATCACAGAAGAAGGAAATGGAAGAAGTATGTATATTTTGCTTCATATTGGATCTGTGTTATGTATTTGTCATGTTCTTTGTCCTACTTTATTGGTGTCACATA
This sequence comes from Elaeis guineensis, assembly GCF_000442705.2. Taxonomy (NCBI): domain Eukaryota; kingdom Viridiplantae; phylum Streptophyta; class Magnoliopsida; order Arecales; family Arecaceae; genus Elaeis; species Elaeis guineensis. The sequence continues at coordinate 84,431,362 of NC_026001.2, read as the reverse complement.
TTTCAGTTATGTGAAGCCCTTCTAAACAACCAATTGACTTGCATGGTTGTGTTTGGTTTTGGTGCATCCCTTTAGCATCTTTTCTTTTTCTTTTGTTCTCTGTTTTAGACTATCTGAAAGACTATAATTGTTAGACAGTTTTGCATATTAGATCTATTTTACACTGTGAACTGGTTTATTTCTTACAGTATGTTGTTGAATGTTGACCTCCAGCAGCATGCTTTGGAAGAATAGTAATGTAATTACACTAGATGCAATTAGGCAGTCCATTTAGCTCCACATTATGCATTTATTAGTGCAGATAACAATAATGCATATAAGTAGTTCAAATTCAGCTAATGAACTTAGAGTATTCTTATGTGATTAATCTGCAATTTTAATTTGCTTGTAATCATGATGTTTAAGTCAAAATACTATGATTTGGTCAGTTAAATTTGTTGGATTCTTTTGTGCTATATTATTTGAGCAACAAGAGAAGTGGAGCAGCCAAAAGTGAGTGTGCATTTATAATCTGATGTAATTTTGTAAAGAGTTTGAAATATGAGATGACAACCATTCGTTCCACTTCTCATGTGCATTGCATGTGGTCAGTGATAGTAGAATTTCTACCCTGGCACCACATGTAGGTTTTCTTTTATTGAATGTACTGTGCTGTCATATTTGTGTTGCCATGCGACTTATGTTCATGCCAATTATATCATTATTCAAGAATGAAGTATTATGAAGTTGAGTTCTGTCAACTCTTCTTGATTATCCATCAGGTGTTAACAAGTGAGAAATTTGATTTATTTTTGGATCATAAGCAAAGTCAAATAAATGATCATCGATTACTTCTCACTTCATAATCATTGGTAACTTTCTGTAAATGATATTTTTCTCTGGAATCATGCTTGTCTGAGATGACTCAAGTTAGCTTTGCCTTTGCTGGAGCACTGAGAGCCATTTATATTAGCTTAACAATTACACAAGTGGAAAAACCCCACATACTACTACTTGGTTGGATGGGACTGATGGGTTATCTTTTATGCAGATACACCTGAATATTATCACCTGATCTTTTGTATGGTTTGCAATTTTATCTATTCATTTTTTCCTGCAACTTTGTTTAATGCAAGATAATTGTTCAATTCCTTATTCCAGTATAATAAGCAAAAAGATGAGGTGAAATGTGACAGCAAACATACCTCACGTTCTAATGGGACAAGATTATATTTTCAAATGGTGACATTAGTTTCTTTATGGTGCTTAAACTTATACACTGATACTTGCAAATGTAAAATGATGCCTGACTCAATTATCCATCTCATGTATAAGTAAAAGAGAACTGATTTTGGAGGGGAAACCTTTCCAAGGGCTTTGACGAAGTTTCATTTCCAAAACCTGTGCATGTGCGAATATTGAAGATCACGAGAACTTCAAGAATACTGATTATGCTTCAAATTCACTCACTGTTATTGTCTAACATCTTGCATTCATGTATTCAGTTGCAATATAAAAACTCATTTTAATTGTACATACTTACAAAATGCTTATTTCATTTTAGCTGGTTATGTGTATGTCATTATGTTACATGTATGACATTAAGTTGCATGTATGAAATTGAACATGGATGGCATGTTTATTAGACAAAGGATCCTTGTGTATTGTTCTGGCATGTGCTTATGCACTGCACATGCTAGTCAACTAATGCCTTAGGCCCTTATAATAGTATATGGTTTGCCGACGAAGTGACCTTCTCATCCTGATGCTAAATAACTTGGTATAATGCCTTTGTGAGATAGGCAGCTGTTCCTGACATATGATGATTGAGTCTAGTCTTGCTTGCATAATCGCAAACATTGTAAGAAAATCATCCATCAAAAAAGTGGAGTGTGGCAATAAAGATGCACAAACACTCTTTCTCAGAACATCCTCATCCCACAATACGTTTATAATCATTAAAGTTTTTAGCTGTTCTCATCATTACCCTATTACCTCTATTAGATCTATTCTCATAGCTTCACACAAAATATGTCTATAATAGCTAAAATAGATTATTTTTCCAAAAATGTCCATATCATATTCTCAGTTATATCTTGTAAGGATGGATTGCGTGAAAGAAAAAACTTCCACAGATAGATCACCTGTAATCGCAATGGATATAAGAAAGGGCATATTGCTTTCTTTTGGACTCAAGACTCTTTCTAGCATGCAAACTTGTTTTAATCTGATTCAACTGTACCTGTCTGATTCAAAACTCTTTTCTGGCCCTGACCGATACAAATCTCCAAATCCTATATTCAAGATGTGGGACTATTAATATGCATGCTGAGAGATTTCTGCATGGACATTTCAAAGCTCGGTAATGTCAAGATTCTAAATAAAAATAGTTTTCAAGCATGCTAATCATCTAGTTCCACTCAATCACTCAAACATGTTGTTTTCTCTTGTCCTTCTAAAGATGCAATGAAAAGGGCATTGATTAGAACTACCAAGATGATGGATTTTTTTTTTAAGGACCTCCGATGGGTCCAGCTTGTGTATTTAGAGGTTTGGTTATGGAGAGAACATCCAGACTTCTTTTCTTAATAATTTTTGCTCAGATATTTATCTAGATTTCTCATGCATTAAGATGTTTCAGGCCTCGAAAGTTATTGGTCTACAAATCACTTATCATTTTTTTTTATTAAAGTTTTTAGCATTGGCAAAATAGGTAGAGCAGTATGCACCATATTTATGTGGACTCTTTGTAGTTAGCTGTACTTACAAAATTCTTCATAATAATCTTCAAATCCACACCAATAAAAATGGAGAAGAATCAAGATTCCCATACTTGTGTTTACCATATCACCATTGCTAATTCATAATTCATGGATACAAGTGCATAAGGACGTGCAACATAACTAGTAATAACAAAACCATCCAACTTAATGGGAGGTTTTCTACTACTGTGGATGCTTGTTTCAACATTTTTGCTTTTTCATGTTTTTGCCATCTTAATGCAATGTTATGAATTCCTAGTGAGTTACCAAAGAATAACTAATTCCTAGTGAGCTTCCAAATGATAATTATTAAGAAATTATTAAAGAAAAGTTACATATATGGGTATATGCAATGTTGTTAAGATCAGGGCTGGATCATAAATCATAGAGAGCATCAGGTTGGATCAGATCATATATTGGATTGTGGATCCTAAATTTTTTAAATATTTCATAAAAATATAGTAAATACATTAAGAGGAGAAATCTGATCATCAATGAGAAATCTTCTCTTTAGCATCAGTGTTAAGCATGGTAAAGAGAAAATAATGTTGAGATGCCTCATAAGAGCACATAGGGTTGATGAGAGTTGAAAAGGGAGACAATAGTAGCAAAATAAAAAAGCAAGAAAGAGAAATGAACAAGGGGTTTGCAGTCGTTCTATAATCTTCCTCATAAGAATCCCAATCAACTCTCTGGAGCTAGCTGGATACAAATCCTCTTCTAATAGGTGAAATTGGGTATTCCTTTCCTTTTTTATAAGGAATCTAGAATATTACATAAAGGGCTAACAAAAACTTGCCTAATATTGATTGAATTGGATCTAAATTGAAAGAGATTACACTGATTTATAAAGGTAAACTAGGGTAGCCAGCTGGTTAACTATGTACACCTAAATCTGAATTCTAATTGAACTCTTTAAAAGGAAAACAATCAAGAAAAATCGAGAATCCAAAATTCTTTAAATCATCCTTAAAATCAGTCTAAATAACTAATTGCTATCAAAAAGAACCAGAATTTTTTTCTTTTGGGGTGGGTGTTGGGAGTGTGTCCTACAGCCAATCGTCTAGTTGTAGACAATTGCGCTAATGTATATGAATTGTAAATTGATTTATATCAATAAATATTTGGCAGTTCATCATTTTTACATTTTTTATTCTTATTATAATGATGAAATCCTTAGAACAATTAACTCTCGATAAAGGTAATGAGGATTTATCGAATTGTTCTTAAATTATGTTGGCGACCAAATGATACATTATTAATAGGACGATAACATTTATCAAGTTTAGATCGTTGTATGTCATATGTGTTGGTTGTCTTCATAATCAATGAGTGTGAAAATACTGGTATGGCATGTAAGTGAAATGTAGGAGTACATTTTCACTGAACGTAACTCAACTACGGAGCACTCTACTGTCAAGAGCAGCTTGTGAAGGATATGGATATAAGTGTTTCTCCGACCTGAGATCACCACGATGACTTACAAGCAACTTACTGTGCTTTGGTGCTGGATTATCTGTATTTTTAACACAGTGATGGAAGGTTTCTGGGCACAGTCAAGTACTTGCGAAGTCTGTGTGTGAGTTAAGATAGAATTGACCGCTTCAAGTTTTAGAAGATAATGCTTCACTGTGTTTCAATTTAATAAAACCTTAGCTTGGGTAATCCATGTAATTGTCACAGGATTTATAAGATTGAAACACCATATGGATGACTGATTAAGGGTTTGACAGTTAATCCTGAAGTCGTCCTAAGCATTGAGGGTCAAAGGGATGAATTATGCAGTAACCATATGTTAAAGTTCTTGAAAGTTGCTTTGCGACAATTCGACCTATTTGGATGTTGGGTATCATTGCTAGATGGTCACTTCGATTAGTGCAGGAATTAGTTTCTGTACTACAGCTTAGTGTTCGAACCTATGGAGTCACGCACACTGTCAAACGACATAGGAAAGGATTGATCTAACATCTATATGTTCAATTTGGAAGTAGGTGACTTGATTGAACAAGACTTAATTGAGAATTAAGTTCTAGATCATACGAAATTAAATACTGACTGTGTCTAGCTAGCACTAGGCATTAGCTGCAGGATTAATTTCAGGGATGAACTTAAATTAATTTGTAATCTAAAGAATTTTAGGGGATTGGCTTCGAGTCCTAATTTGGTTAGGATCTGAACTTCTAATCAGTATTTGATCTGTAATTTTGAGAGAATTGGATTCGAGTCCTAATTAATTTAAATTAGATTTAATTTAATTGGGCTTGATTTAAGGCTACTTGGGTTTAATTATCCAAGTTGAACTTGGATCTCAATTCTAATTAGATTAGGGTTGACAGCCTCTTCGAATTTGATTCGAATCGGATTCGAATTGAGCTCAATTGGAATTAAATTGAATTTGGTCACCTAAGCCCAAAATCCCTAGGTTTCTCTCTCCTTTGGCCGACCAATAGGAAGGAGGGGCGTTGAGAAATCTCCCCATCTCCCTTTGTGCGCATGAAAGGATGGGGAGGCGCAAGTTTGTGCCTCCCCTTTCTCCTTGGGTTTCTACAGATAAGAACTAATCCAAAAACTAAAATTCAAATTTGATTTGAATTGGTTTTGGGTTAGTTCTTATCTGGTTGGGGAGTTGGATCAGATTTTGTGCGACAATTAAATAAAGGGGGGTGGGGGGCGTGAATGGGCATGGAGATCAATCCTTGAGATACCTTACGATAAGCCTCCTCCACACCATCTATTGCTTCCTTTCCAAAGTAAGGACGCCCTAAGGACTTCATCCCTTTTTTTGCGAAGCATGGCATGCGAAGTAGAGGAGCCGCACCAGCAGCTCTTGGAAAGCGACTTCCTGCTACCTGGATCAAGTTTCCTGGATCAAGTTTCTTCCACTTTTGTCAAGGTATACTGATACTTTGGTTGAAATTTTTTTTTTGGAGCTTGCTCAATTTTCTTGGGGATCCGACTTTTGTTCATCAAAGATTGGATCTTTCCTTCAGTGGGTTGGGGGCAACTTACTTTTCTTGCATGAAATCAAGGAGATGCTACTCTGTTCATGGGGACAGCAAACAAGAAGCATGATCCACTGGATTGGATAATTCACTTTTTGGATCGCATGACCCAAACTTGGATTACACGATCCTTTCCAAAATTGGTCCTAGTTCCAGATGTATATCGTTTTATTGTTTTTTAAGGATTGTGGATTGGTTGATTTTAACAATACTGGAGCATATATTTATCACACATATTCCTCAACCTAATCTAGTGGAAATATTTAAGAAGGGAATAGGATAATTTCAATTGTTGCTGAATTATTGAACCATGAGGGGCATGGAATGTTGTACTGCCCGGAACCATTTGGTTCGAGGTGTACGGAGTTGTATTGGGGGTGGATTGGCATAGTTCCACTCGGTTCAAGAAATCATGCGAAATAGGGTTGAGGGAGGAGAGGGGAAAAAGGGGGGGGGGTGTGTGTGGTGGAGCACTTTCGTGCTCTCTCTTCTTCGGTCGCATGGTAAGAGGGGCAGAGCTTCTATTTTGAAATGAAATAGAGGTTCTACCCCTGTTACCGTGTGGCCAAAGGAGGGGGCTCAAAAGCCCTCCCTCTCCCTCTCTCTCCTTTCCTCCCTCCCTCTCTTTTTTCTTCTCCTGCTCCCCCTTCCTTGCTAGCTCTAGCTATGTTGGTACAGGCCTGGAATGGCACAGTACCATATTGTACCATCGGGCAACTGGTACGATACCGATATCAGTACAGCATACCTTGATGTGGGTAGTATTGGACATACACTATTGACCCAATATGCCTTTAAAAAGACTTGGATGTTGGATATTACAGTTATTAGAGATGCTATTAATGTTTAAATTATGTTTGCAAGATCTCCCAATTGGTGTATCAGACCATAAGGTGGGTGAACAGGTGGTTTAGGGTGAAAGCCTTGCATTAAGAATTACTCTAATTTGACATGTGTAGGATTTTCATGGGAAGATCATATAGGTTATTTCATATTTTTACCTAATACGAAGCACTTCATTTAGTAATTAAAAAAATATTGTTCTCCATCAATCATTCTAAACTACTGCAATACTGATACTCTAGTATTATCTGCGCAACTATAGTATGTTGTTGATATGGGAACATGATTGTGTAATTTTGATTTGCAAGTTAAATTACTTGAAAGAAAAGTTAATGCGGACATTGGATTTTATCTAAGATATTAGGTTTAGATTAGTTCAAAAACTATGTTGGTCCAGTTAAAACTTGCTTATCCACTATTCTAAAGCAGCCAAATCTCTATGTTTAAACAAAAAGGTATAGTGTATCTTATAATATCTTAATGCCAGTACCAAATCATTTGGAAGGCTTACATATATTTCCATGCATGATTACAGATGTTTCATTCTCTTGTGGCATAATATGCTAAGCTGCATTGTGAGATTAACCCATAAAGAATAGTTGCATTTGTGATATATTGGGTTATTGTTTGTAACAGAACTTCTGGACATTTGTTTTCTTGTTTCGTGTCTTATCTCTAATATGCAACACAGGGTAAAACTGGAGAATTTTCATTCGCATATTCAAGTTTGAGGGCATATGATGGGATAACTCTTTCAAAAGAATTTGTTTGTTTAGACTTGCCTGAGCTTTCCTCCCCATATGAAAAAAAAAAAATAGAGAAGGTTACAAAAGAGAAGAAAGAGAACAAAAGGAAATGAGGATGTTGACATGATCTATTAGTCATGGGGTATGTGCCATGGCTATGCAGAGATGCCAAGCCAAATCAACTTTGTCCAGCCAAATCATGCGTCAAACAGTGTCAGACCTTCAATGCTTACATCATGCAACTAATACCTTAAAACTGAAACATGTTCACTGGGGAAATTGATTACAAGGATGTTAAGTGCAAAAGATGGAGCACTACGGGTGTACCTAGATGTCAACTCATGTGACATTTCTGCCTTACTTGAAGTAAATCCAAGATAACATCATCCGTGTCAAGGTTTTACATCCCAGCGAGATAGGAAGCGTCCCGGTCATCCCATCTATTCTTGTGAGAAAATAGGACCGAGATGGAGTTTTCGAGACTTCGAAACCTATCTATGTAGGGAGAAGAAGAAAGAGGAAAGAAAGAAAGAAAGGAAGATGAAGAAAGGAAAAAGGTGAAAAGAAAGAAGAAAAAGAAAAATTAAAGAAATAAAAGGAGGAAGAAGAAAAAGAAAGGAAGGAAAGAAGGAAGAAAGGAAAAGAAAGAAGAAGAAAAAAGAAAAAAAGGAAAGGAAGTGATAAGAAAAAGAAAGAAAAATGAAAGGAAAGAAAGGAAGATAGAAGAAAAAGAAAGAAAAGGAAAGAAAAGAAAGAAAAAAACAAAGGAAAGAATAAGGGGGAGAGACACCGGATATCTATTGGGACAGGGGGCATCCCTTTCTATGAGATACGGGGCATTCTGTCCCACGGGATTTAAAACCCAGATCTGTGTAACACTCTCATTGTCTCCTTCATGCAACTAGACATGTTGAAGGTTCAGGGGCATCTCTGTCCCACGGGATTTAAAACCCAGATCTGTGTAACACTCTCATTGTCTCCTTCGTGCAACTAGACATGTTGAAGGTTCAATAGTTACAAACCTTTTTGGGTAAAGAACAATGGATTCTTTTACACTATCAGTCAATACCATTTCTCTTTCTCTGAAAGGTTTATGTTGATATAGTGCATTATGCTTATCAGTTTTCTCAATTTGAGAAATTGTACAAAGACACTGAGTAGCATATTATACATCTCCTAGTTTATAGAGTGGTTAGCTACTTAGCTTAATAAAAGAAAGGCATGCTTATGAAGGATGCCCTTGGTTTGGGCATTGAACTGGATGTATGCATGTATATCCATATGTGTATCTTAAGGATGCCTATGATATAGCTTGATCTATCAGACACTAAATTACAAAATTACCATGTTAATTCGAGCTGCACCAATATGCAACATGATAGAACATTGTGTGCAATTAAAGAAGAATTGATTGATATCATAATTTCTTATTGTACATATTTTTTATGTAGATATATTCATACAAGATAACTTCACAAATAAAAGAAAGTGATATCAGAATAATAAAGAGCATCTTATGACATGTCTATTGGCATTTTGAGATATCCTTGTGTGCCCAAAATTAGGAGATAGTGTTTTTGTCATGAAGTTCCTATTAATTTTTTGGAACAAGTATAGGATTACGAGCTACTCCACCAAAAGCTTTCTAGCTTACAATGGTTTCTTTATAAATTTTAACTTTTTCCATTATCAGACAATGGCATTTGTTAAGACCACATTTTTAATTGCTGAGTGAAAACTCTGCAGGTTGAAGAAAAGCTTGAGACAGGGCAAGGGAAAAGCACATTTCGCCGCTTTTTTTCAAGATTTTGTACGCCTATCTTTTTAGAGGTACATTTTGGTTCACTTTGCAATTTAATATAGCTTATGGAGGTAAGAATGGCCTTCTTCATGAAGGATATTGTAAACTTGACTACATGGAGGCCTCAGCCATTTTAGCACTTTCTCAACGTGTGCACTCTGGCCAGTACACTGAATTGTTGGATTCTATTGTCTCCAGCCATGCCTATTATAGTTATCAAACAACTTATCTTTTTCACATTCTAAATATCTGTTTGTCAAACAATTAATCTGTATTGTAGTTCAGTATGACAATTGCAATATAGTACATGTGGAGTTTGTCTTAACACTTTTTATGATATCATATGCAGTCGTTTATCTTGACCTTTTTAGCAGAATGGGGGGATCGTAGTCAAATAGCAACAATTGCGGTAAGCTGGTTGTATATTGCTTAGATTATTTTTCATGGTCAATGTTATTTCCTTTCTTTCTCCCCTTTTTGACTTTTCCTTCTTCCCCATTGTGAGTTACATTTTCCTTGAGGAGTTTTCAATTTTTAGCTAAGTGATGATAATTTGTCTACACCTATATAGAGCAGTTCATTACTCCTGAGGACATCCAGTTTTTATCCTCACATTTGTGTCTGTGTTATATATTTCATCAAATGTTTCTGAGTCTGTTTTCTTCTGTTTAATGTTGTGCATGAGGTGAAACAAATTCATTTCTGATGATGTTAAATTAATGTCAATTTGCTTTTGAATTTAACTTTCCATCATGAAGTCCTATATTATATAAAGCAAAGATTCAAAAATTGATTTGCTTGTGATACTGCAGTACCAATGGACAATGCAATCATGTCCATCTTCCATCCAAATTTTGGCATATACTGGTCAGTTACAGACCATGTTTGCTGTACAGCATTGCAGCATAAAAACCATGCAGCAGGTTACAAAGTGTAATATGCTTCCATATTTGTAATTGTTGTAAATTATTCACATTCTCACTCATTATTTCATATAGAAGGCCCCATTGATTTGTTTATTGTGTATTTTAAATAAAACCTTAAATTTTTGTTGCATAAGCATCTTAGAATGCTAATAAGCATAAAGGTATTATTTTGAATATTCTGGTGACTGGGACTGGTGCATAACTTGATTAAGATAACCATACAAGTCCGCATAATGTTACTTTCTTATGTGACAGCCCAAAATCTGTGATTTAGAATGGCAGTGTGCCCTGTTGACATTTGCAGTGTTAAATTTTAGAGTGATCCCTCAGTGCTGGAATGTGAAATACTCATACAGCTATTTTTTTTTTCAAATAACCAACTGCATCTTGTTTACTTGTATCTGCATCATGCAGCTAGCAACCCACAAGAATGCGGTTGGAGTTGCAGTTGGAGCAACATTAGGCCACACGATATGCACTTCTCTTGCAGTGGTGGGTGGGAGCATGCTGGCATCCAAAATCTCACAGCGTACAGTTGCAACCATTGGGGGTCTGCTGTTCCTTGGGTTTTCCTTGTCATCATACTTCTATCCACCTTTATGATTGTAGATCATTTGGCTGTGGAGCTATTTGTCCTGTACCCATTTTTGCTGTTGCTAGCATCCTATACATGTTTTACAAAGTACATCAAATCAAGTAATGTTGCAGTTCAATTCTTTTCATGTATGATATATAGCAGTTGAATTCACTTCTTTAGGGCCCTTCTATTGCATTCTTTTGGTAGTGTGCTTGTTTGTTCACATGGAGCAGGTGTATGTCAGACAGCCTGCAATGTATTGTTAATTAGTTATCCAGTTCTTTAAATGTATACTGCATAGATTTGGATTCACGTTGTGAAGTTTAATTTAAATATGAAATTACATATGTAAGACTGATTTTAGATGATAGTTACAAAGAGTAATTATACCATGATGAGCTGACATACTAACCAGCACGATCTTCAGAGCCACAAGAAGATGCATAAACTAGAACTGAATGGTGAAAATTCTATAGAGTTTGATCTGGATTACCAAGCTCAATGTAGGTATCATATCGTTGTGCCTGACATAACCTTGAACTTTAACTGGTTCAGTTGCAGTATTGTAATATGTCTTTATAATATGTTGTTCAAGTACTGTAATCAATAAATCAGATTTTTTTTCTTTTTTTGGTATGGATAACTTCTGGATTAGTCTAAAATTTACTTCTGGGAATGGATCAGGCATTCTTTGTTGGCAGGACATTTGGTTAGGAGATCACCTTCTTTCAACATTGTTCACAAAGCCTATACCATGCAACAGAAAATGAAGAAGCAAAGTGGCAGTTTATTGGAGCCCTGCATCAAGGAGCTGGGAAATTATGTTAAGCACTCTCTTCGTCCGGTCGAAGAACTAAAAGATCTGGCCACCATTCTTCAATGCATCTCACCTCATGGACAGCCAAATTGGGGATGGCTTGAAAGCAACATTTATTCAGTGGAGTCCTTCTACAGGTTTGTTTATCAAAAGGGTTATCTATCCCCTTGTCTCAGCTTTATGGACAGCAGTACCACCACAAAAATCGAAGTGTTTATGTGGCTGGCCTTGAAGAACAAGCTCAACACAAGGAAAATCCTAAACAAAAAGGGTGGTCCGCCATGCTCCATTGACCCTCATTGTAAAGCAAGTATTTATTAGTGCACTATTAAGAATCAGATGGCCAATGAGAACTACTATAAAAACACTCTGGATGGATGTCAGAAAATAAAGGAAAACTGAGAGGCTATGATTGTGCTTGTGGAAATATGTTCAACCGATTTCGCACTTCAGACGCTGGGAATTTACTCTTAGCTACATTTGCTCTCATTTTCTCTCTCTTTTGCATTCTTTTATGCTTAACGTTGTTGTTGGGATTATCCCATTATTCGGAAAAAAAAAAAAGAAAGAAAGAAAGGAAAGAGAAGAAAGAACCTTATTGTTGTAAGGAATCTACAGCAAGTTCCTGGTAATCAACTGCAATGTGATTTCTTGACAGCCCAAGTGAATATTCAACCATTTAGTGGAACTCGAGCACCCCAAATTCCATAAGCAGTATAGGATATGAGCCAGGAATGTCTACATAGATTGGTAGCAACCTCATGGATGTGACCACTTGGAGAAAAAGGGTTTCTAAATTCTGCTTATGCCTGTCCTAGTCGATAATTGAAGCATGCAATTTCTTCTTCTTCTCGTTTTTTTTTTTTTAAATTTGTTTTGCTGGAAGTTTTATTTATTTAACTAGAATTCCTCCTGAAAAAAAAAAAAAAAGAATAGAATTCAAGCATGCAATTTCTTTAGGGAGCAGCTCCCACTGGAGCTGGGAGCCAATGGCTTGAAACAAGTGCTTGGAAATTTCACATAAGAAATTCCATTTGCCACCATACTGTGGAAAATGATACCTTCAAATGTATAAGGTCAAAGGTGAACTGCAGTAAATGGAAGCAACCAAACCTTGGGAATTCATTTACTTTCAAGGCCAGTAAAAGGATTATATCACTTCTATGCCAATATGGTTTCAGAAGTAACTAGTACTGAAAACTCTTCCTCTGAAACCAATCCATGATATATCCATGAAAAAGATTTGTTGGAAGCCCTCTGAGCTCCAAAAAATGCATAGAACCCTGTGATCAGAAGCAACCATTGAACTTTAAAATTTGATGCATGTTGAAGAGTATAAGCGGCTCGATTTTTTCATCAGAGAAAGATCCATCAATCTGCTGAGGCTAAATGACCATAGAGAAAAATTTTGGCATCTCTTTCAGGGCCTTGTGCAAATTGTATGAAGTTATGGATCACGTTCAATAAACTGTTGTTTTGTACGAGACTCTTTAAAACTCCTTGCTTGCATTTCACTCCTAAATGAGTTGACTTACTACAGAGAGAGTTGTTGGATGCTTTTGCAAGAAAAGAGAAGCCAGTGAGAGATCTTTAGATGATGGCTTGGTCCTTAAGGGAGGTTTGGAAATAGTCCTCAGGAAATAGAAGAGCCTATAAGGATTTAACACAGATGTAAAGGTTCTTTGTTACACAAAAAGAACAGTTGGTGGGCTAAACTGGCCTCCAAGATGACATCCACCTAGAAAGTAGGTACCAACCAACCATCCAACCCAGACATTTCATAATATTCTCTCAGCTGGATATGGGTGAGTCCTACCTTTCTCTGCCTAAAGAAGCTAATAGACTTGCTAACAAAGCCAACACCACCCAATATGCCAACACTATTTTTTTGCCTTGAAGCCTATAGTAACCATTCCTGTATCTCTCTCTTCCTTCAATTCTACTCTAAACTTCTTTTTCCTGTTCATTGACAAGGCAATGAAAGATCAAATGGAGAGGTTCATGGTTCTTCCATTTTCTGTTGGCTGCGTCTCGCACTCGAGCAATGCAGTAACTGGAAACCAAGCAAAACAAGCCCAGACAAAATCAAACCCAGTGCCAGCAAGTAACTTCTTTTTTTGTTTTTAACTTCCTTTCTTATTTTTGTGATCTCTTGGAGTGACTCACTGGGTTCCTTCCTTCTGTAATTTTGTCTTCAAGGTGGAGAAGAAGAGAGTTTATCTAGTGGGAAGATGAAGACCTCCCTTGGGCTTATCTCTTTTCCAAGGCGCAACATCTCTGCAGGGCTTCAGAAGCTGATCAAGAGCTTCAAAAGCTTGTCCCAGCTGTTTGCAGTGTACAAGGAGGAAGATGAAGAGATGGAGATGGAGATGGAGATTGGGTTCCCCACAGATGTGCAGCATGTGGCTCATATAGGGTGGGATGGGTCTAACAGTGTTTCAACCATCAAAAGCTGGGATGGTGCACCAGAGTTGCTCTCCCTACCCTCTCTTTCCCTTGGGCAGTTTGAGCCTGCCATGTCTGCTCAGGCTGATGGACCTCTAGCCAATGGTCCTCTTAGGTTCCCATGAGCATGGTGAGTTGTGGTTAATGGTCTTCTTGCTGTGTTTGTTGTTGCATTATGCCACTAAAATGATGTAAAGGTCTTCAGCACCTTGGGTATTTGCATGGGGGGTGCAAGTGCAACTGAGGTGTATGGATTCATGTCAAATGATTTCTTTTTTTAAGAAAAAGAGGTCTGATGATTAGAGACTGATACCACATGGGCATTGTTGGTCCTCATGCCAAGAGGGTCACATCCTTTCATTGGTTCAAAGAATGTTGTCATCCACCTAAATTCTAGACTTATATTTAAAAAACCCATTGTTTTCCTTAATTAGTAAAAAATGGCATTGTTTATGATCCTACCCCGCTAGTCTAGTTTAGATGCCCGAGGGAAAAAGAGCAAAAAAAATCCTTTCCCGAGGTTTCGCACAGGTTTTATTTGATAGACTCTGTTTGTAAGAAACCATTATACCAATACTATAATTATACTAATAGTCTTAAATCTCATGAAAATTCTTTAGGTTAGGATTTTCTGTACGTTGCCGAACCAATCGATACATTCTTATCATATCAGACCACGGAGAATCGGCATGATTCAAATAGTATACCGACGGTATTGGGGAGAAGTGAGAGAAGTGAGAAAAAAAGAGAGAGGAGGAGAGGAGGGAGGCGGAGCCGTCGAAGGCCGGTGGTGGCTGTTGCGGCTACTGGAGGATTTTCGAACCTCATTATCACCTGATAGGGCACTTAAAAAGTGAGAAAGAGAGAGCTCGGGGGTGGGGGGCGCGACGTATCGGACGAATGGTGCCTCCGTCGCGAGGTCCCAGATGGCCAACGAACCGATGCCGACGATCTGAGGGTGATCAAGCGTGTGAAGCCCCTCGCGCTCCACTCTACTCTTCTTTTTCGAAATAGACGACAGCTTATTTTTTTTTTTTTGTTTTAAATTATAAAGTCGGCAACTCTTATTTCTATTTTTTTTCTGGTTTTAAACTCATGAAGTCGGCGACTTCAGGATTTTTTAAAAAAAAAAAACCGGCCAGCTTTACTTAAAATCCGATTTTTTAAAAAAAATTCGTAAAACAGAGACGTCACCCCCGTTTCACACCCGCAGCACCGCACGTGTGAACTATGCTCTCTGGCGGCTACAGTAGTCAGTAGAGGCCGTTCAGCGCCCAGTCAGCTCTTTTCCCTCCTCTTTTTTTTTCTCTCTCTCTCTTTTTCTTCTCTCGGTTTGGTTCAGATTTTTTCATCGGTTCATCTCGATTCGGTATGGTACCATACTGTATCATACCATCGGCCGGTCGAAATGGCTGCCGGCACTAGTATAGGAAACCTTGCTCTAGACTGTTGGCATATGCCATAAGATTTCTGATTAATTGGGTTCTTGCTTTCTGGGGTGCCAACAGACTGGGCTGAGGTCTTCTTAGCCCTGCCAGGGGATGAAACCACCAGGCCTGGAGCCAGACCATCACCTCAACTAGTCAGAATAGATGCTTTAGTGGTTGATTCCTCTCTCTCTTTGGGTGAGAGTTCATTCATGTCTGTTGGAGGGAGGCTCGGTGCTTGAACCTCGGAGTTATTTCCTCAAATTTTGATGATGGGTGATGCTCCAACTATTACTGTATTATTCACCTTTTTAAGAAAAATTATTCCATTATTCTCAAAAAGAATAAGCACGGGTAGCCTTAGAATTGCACTGCCAGTTTTAAATCTTATGGAATGGGTTTGTCTTGATTTCGGAATGCAGGATTTTGAAATGCAGGATGTCTCAAGATGAGCCAATTAGAATGCTGGGACAATGGAGGGATGATCTTATCCTAATACTCGGAATGATATTCCATCCTGATGTCCCATCAGTACTTAAGTCCTCTGGTTAAGTATTATTAAAAACCCATGTCCAATCTAGCTTAAATATGGTTTCATTGAGAGCAGACAATCCTCAAAAGAGCTGTTAGTTTTTCTTAGCAGTCTGAGTGAAGCTCAAAGTGGATTTGAATTGGTTCAATTTGGAAGCCAATCTTGCATTTTGCTCATAAATCATGTACCATAGAATATGTTTAATAGTATCAATTTCATTTTGAGATAATCATTATTGATTTTTGAAAGCATTTAAGGCCAAAAACTTTAAACATCATTCTAGCCACAGATATGTATAAGTGGAGTCTGTAAGGGTTATGGTCCCTCCTAATTTTTCAAAGATCCTCTATGAATTTATAGATTTGGCTCCAACAAAATACCATAGCAATGGCCCCATCTAAAATCTTGGAGGTCCAGGACCTGAGCATCAGTTTAAAACCCCCTCAATTCTTAGCAACAGACGAAGGGTTTGAGTCTTTATTGTTGTTGTCTCTTAAGATTTTCGAATCTGCCGAGGATTTTTTGACTAAAAATCTTAGACTGGACAAGTAAAAATATAGCATGCTTTCATCAAAAAAATATGGCATGCCCAGATTCCTCCTTTTGTCCTATAGGATGGGAATTCCCACCCTTATCTCCAGATAAAATTAGATTAAAATAAAATAAAATCTTGCGGTCTATCTTCCACATGTTAGTTTTAAGGCATCCAATTGCTAGTTGCAATCAAATAAGGAGAAAGGGAAAGGAATTTATGTGCTATAAAATTCTATTCCTGGTCTCCCACCCTCCTCTTAAAATGGCATGTCCTCTCTTCTCTTGTGTATATGATTGTCTTCAATTAGAATGGCAATAGGTTAAGGAAAAATTTCTATTTATACGATGTTACAATAATGATATGTACAAAGAAAAAATAATTCATATACCCAATGCCAGTAAAATGCAGCATCCATTAATTGGCCCAAAATGCAAGATAGGGGCCAGTTGAGGTGCTTCAAAAAAAAAAAAAAAAAAGCATTTAAGGTATTGATTTTTTTCGAAAAAACAAAAAGGTGTCCAAATATTACATGATATACACAATCAAGAAATTTTTCCATTTGGAAGAAAGTAGTAAGGGTTTTTCTAAACAATTTGGCTTTGCCTATGTGAGGATCATGTGGGGCATATGCTCAGTCCTACATTGGCTATATCCTGGCAAGATCTTCAGTACTTATTTAGAGCCAACGAATTCAAATAATATCTCTCTGCTGGTATTTTTGGACAAGATCATAAGTTATTATAAATAGTATTAGAGTAGAGGTAGCCCATGACTCTATAAACTAGAGGATATTATAGCATCGGCCATTATTATGTTATTATAACATCAGGAATATATGAGGTATATGTTTCCTCCTAGATATTATGCTATATTTTAATCAATTATGTTCATGTTGAATGCACAATATTAGAGTAGATTAGTAAATGACAAATAAACACAAAAGATGCAGGTTTGGAGATAAACATAGAAAATTATTAAAATGCCCTTAAACATCATGTATAGTTTAAAAGCATCAATGTAGTTATATATGGTCGGGCACCTTAGGGATTTGGTCTAACCTATATGGCTATCAAGGGTTTATATTATAACCCTCATATAATGTATTTTGATCAATAGTAATATTGCATGTTAAAACCATGAAGATGAATAAGAGGTCCATCATTGAGTTCTTAGGCTATAAAATCCATGAAGGCATATAATGATTCCAATTTGATTATTAAGCTGGTATTTAAACATTATAAAATTCATATCAAAGTCAATTAATGTCAAATAACCTCAACCCTATGTAAATAAATGTTAAATCATAATCATGGTTCATGCTCAAGTCTGTTAGGTTCCATAATTGGTACCAATTTGTCTCAATTCATGCTTGGATTTAAGTTGGACTTAGTTTGGTCAGGTTGAATATGGCTTAGGTTAGTTTGAGCATATTAAAGTTGGACTCAATTTGGTCTGCTTGCTGGTAAATCACCAAAAAATCTGCATTATTGCTTAAGATTTTCACAAGCAAGACATATGCATTGAAGTGAATATTCTCCTAGAACATTTGGGAGACATTGTAGTTTATTTTTTTTCAAAAAAAAGGGCACATTTTACAGGGGCTAGTGAAAATGCATGCATCTGATCCTCTACTTCATGATATTTGGAGTGTGCGAGGGACTGTCTCTCTATGGACATTCACCATTATGATCATGGATTTGCAGTATTATGAATATTGAGACTTGGGTTGATATTTGCTTTTGGATTTAGATGCTCTGAATCAGTTTTGATTTAATTAAAAATTTGAATTGAATCTTTTTATTTCTTTTATTTATGATAAATTTGTTATTATAATTAAGAAAATGAATGTGGCTTCGTGTTATTGAGGGCTGCATTCCTTGATAGTATGACCGTGTTATGTCTCAGATTTGGGGCATGATATTTTATGATATCAGAGCAATAGATTTGATCATTGATAAACTTAAAGTCCAATAATGGGTAGATAGATCTCGTTTAGCTAGATCATATTTAATTGAATAAAAATAGATAAGTTTTTCTTAAAGTTTCTGTTGCTCATTTAAGAAAGTTAATTAATACTAATATTTTTAGGTGACAATGAGCAATAGAAAGAATGAAATCTCAATGAATCCTGTCAGTAGAAAAAGAGGAGCAAGAAAACTACGAGAGGAGATGCCAACCAGTCCGCTGAGCATGCTCCTAATGCACCAGCCACTCAGACAAATATTGCTAGAGTATGCCGAGTGGTGGCTCAGCTTATTCAACAACAGCAGTCGACACAAGCCGCTCCTCAACCTACACCATCATTAGAGTCATATTACGAGAGGTTTAGAAGGCTTAATCCACCACTGTTTGAGGGTGGACCTGACTCTTTAGTTGCAGAGATCTGAATTCAGGAGACAGAGAAGATGTTTGATGCCCTACAGTATCTCGAGAATGTGAAGGTCAAATTAACCATACCTATGCTGAAAGAAAACATCGAGTTTTGGTGGATTGTAATAAAGGCTGTCTATGAGAATATCGATGATCAGTTGACTTGGGAGGAGTTTAAAAAGATATTTTATGATCAATACTTCTCCGAGATAATGAGATTAGTAAAAGAGAATGAGTTCTTGGCTTTAAGGCAAAAAGATGAAATAACAATATTAGAGTATGCAAACAAATTCAATGAGTTAGGCTGTTTCTGCCCCAGCTTATGGAATCTGAAAGGAGCAAATCTAATTGATTTGAACAAGGATTAAGATATGAGATTTGATCTCAATTGTCTTCTCACATTTTTAATGATTATAAAGATGTGTTAGAACAACTTTGAAAGTAAATTTGAGATAAAAATATCAGAACAGGAGAGGAGTAACAAAAAGAGATTGAGACCAATAGAAAATTTAAATGATCAACAGAAAAAATTTACTAATATTGCAGAGAATAATAAGAACTATGATCTATGAATATTATGATAAAAATTATTATGGACCTTGTCTCAGAAAGCTGAGAGCATGCTTTTCATGCGGTAGAATAAGACATATGGCACGAGATTGTCCTATTAAGAAAAAAGATAGTTCAAAGACTTTCAAGCTAGCAGATCAGAAACAATAAGAAAATGTATGGGTGTTCATTAACTCAACAAGGTGTCAGTACAAGCAATCAAGTAGTTACAGATACCATTCTAGTCACCCCATAGTTGCTCATATGCTATTTGATTATGAATTTTCTCATTCCTTTACATCTTTTAAGTAATAACTATATAGAACTGAATAAGCCACTATATATTATATCTTCTCTTAGAAAAGTTATTTTCATCAATGTCTTGTTAAAAAAAAAATTGCCTCATTTTAAATGAGGAAGTTAAGATTGATGGAACCTAATCTAAGAGTATAGTAAAGATAGTATAAAGATTAAGATCCCTATTAATAAAAGAGTGAAGATATATCAAGTTTCGAGGATAAAACTTTTTTTAAGGGAGGTAGAATGTAATATCCAATCCTAAAAATCAAGCCCACCAAATTTTGGCCACCAAGTCCAAAAAAAAAGAAATCTGGAAGAAGACTCCGTCTTCCTCCCCTTGCTTGATTAGGAGAGGGTCTCCTAGGGTAAATAAGAACCCAAGGAAGAGCTCTATAAAAACACCTCTTCTCTCCTCCATGGTCGGCCATGGCTAGCATCGATTTTTTCTTCTCTTCTCCTCAGATTCTTTCATTGAAACCACGGACGCTCTCACCGTGTTTGCCTCAAATCCTCATCGGAGATCTCACCAAAGTCGAAGGTAAGCACTGGCCCTCCTTCCTCTCTTCTTTTTCCTCCTTTTTATGGCATGGCGTACCCTCGTCGGCCGTCGGGTTTATCAAAAATCCACAAAAAAATAAGATCCTATTTTTCTCTGTTCGGCCGAGCCATCTCCCTCCCTTTTTCAGCCACCAGTGCCGCTGCCTATGGTGCCGCACCCATGGATCATGACCCCCACCTCTCTATCTATCTTTTTCAAAGATCATGGCCGCCAGTGATCAGCCAATGACTGAAGAAAATCAAAGAGAAAGGGGGCGATCTCCTATTTTTTTATTTTTTTATTATTTTCTGTCGCCTGTTGTCGGCCCTCCCTTGCTCCATCGTTGTCGATCAGACATCGCCACCTGCTGTCGGACCTCCAGCCATACCACTGCATCTCGTCGGAGCACGAGCCGCTAAGCCCCCCTATGTCCCTCCTCTTTTCGGCCAGGAAAAGAAAGAAGAAAAGAAAAGAGAAGAAAAGAAGAAGGGAAGAAAAAGAAAAAGAAGAAAAGAAAAAAAAGAGAAAAAAAGAGAGAATTTTCTCTCTCCTCTCTATCCCTCTTCTCTCTCTTTCTTCTCTCTAAAATTTTTCTCTTTCTCTCTTTAAAATTTCTCTCTCTTACTTTCTCTCTCTAAGAAAGACCTATAAATCTTGTATCGGACTATTTTTTTCTCTTTTAAAGATCCATATTGACCTTAACGAGATGACCCCGAATTGATTTAGTGCTCGGATGGTCTATCGAACTGGTCATCCAGTCAACCACTTTCTTTTAGTATTTAATTTTATTGAATATATGAAATAAAAAGTGATCATGATTTAATATTTTAAATAAGATTATTTAATTCATTTAAAAAATACTAAAGATCAAGGATAATTAAGATAAGTGAATTTTACGCTCCTTATTTATTTTTAATAATCATATTTTTCATGCAAAAATTATTGTTGATGAATTATATTTTTCATAAAATAAGGATCAGCATATGTGATATGAAAAAATATATTTTATTATGAGTATTGATTTCATGAATATGTCTTACGAAAATAGTATGGTTATGAAGTATGAATTTTATAATTTTTTTACATATGTATAGATATGTTTTAAGAAAAAGATATAAAGATTTCAAAGGCTCTCAAATAACTATGAATAAATCTCTATGAGAAAGTCGACATCTGGAACTAGCATCCATATGAACACAGGCCCTACCAGCGGGTATAAAATTAGCATATAAAATATGAACTTGTTGATTAAGAACACTAGCCCTGTCACGAGTATAAAGTGACCATAGTACAAATATCTATGAGCAAGATTTAGAAACATGACATGGACATATGAGAAGAATGATTTACAAAATATGTTTATGAAATATTCATGATTTATGCATGCATAATTAGTTTATGACTTATTTTATTGTATGTTCTATGAAATACTTTATTTTATATTATCTGTTATTTTTTAAATATTATATTATTATAAAAAATTTATACTTGATCCAATAAGGAAGTGCATATTCTACTTACTGGACTAGTATAGCTCATATTTTTTTTATTTTTTTCTTGTATAGAGGAATACGGTTAGGACCGACAAAGAAAATTCAGACTTGAAGATTTGCGAAGTATAAACAAGCATAAACTAAACTGAAAGTTTAGTTTATTTTATGATCATGGATTTGTAGTTATTATGAATATTAAGACTTGGGTTGATATTTGCTTTTGGATTTAGATGATCTGAACCAGTTTTGGTTTAATTAAGAATTTAAATTAAATTTTTTTATTTTTTTTATTTATGATATATTTATTATTATAATTAAGAAAATAAATGTGACTTCGTGTTATCGAGGGCTGCATCCTTGATAGTATGGCCATGTTATGTTTTGGATTTGGGGCATGACATGCATAAATAGGAATTCAACAATAAATAGCCATCAAAACCAAAGAATTTTTTCTCAATAAGGACCAAATGTAATATGACAATCAACCCAAGTAAACTTCAGCTTCCCCAATACAATAAGCAACACCAATCATGTATGTGCATGCAGCTTAGCTAAGCATCCATACACACGCACACATATCAAAATTATGAAACAAAAAAAAGATTTCAAACTTCATGAACGACTTGTCCTTTTGGAAAAAATGAAAGGATAGAAGAATATCATATTGAAACTATGAAGAATGCTTTAGCAGATAGACATATAGGAAGAATAGAATCTTACTATATTGACTGTAGCTACAAAAAGAGAACTAAAGCAACTAGCTCTGCACATTACATTCATTATACAAAATACTGGTGAGATAATAGATAATTCCAATAGAATATGATTCATTAAGTGGATAAGTATTTGACAATGGAGACAGTCATTTTATTAATGAATAATGACTTTGCAAGAAGGAAGCATAGGGAAAAAAGGAAAACCTCTAGCAACAACTAACAAGGGGAATGGATAGAAGATAACAAGGTAAGGAAAAAATATTGTGACCTGAAATTGTCGAATCATTTGATGTCTTACGTTATGTGGCTTCACTATCCTATATTGACCCTCATGACTTCCTAATTAGCTAGAAGCCAACATCTTTTTTTGGTTTGTGCCTAGTTGAATTTATATAATACTTGCCTTGTTGAAAAGAAATTCATTAAATTAGATATAGATACAATTAGTCATGTTATTAGAAGTTTGAAACTCTTTAAGGTACTATCTATATATATTATATTATACATTTTGGATCACCTCTTCAACACCACTGTTAGATTAGGTAATTTTCTTACTCTTCTATGCAACATTATATGAATCAAGATTTGTCATACTAGTATGTACATATTAGGCATATCTATTGGTATAGATTTGATTCTTAGAACAAGGGCATATCGATTGTTGGTATGCCGAACTGACCAGCAGTGATGCTATACCAACATGTTGCTAATATAGATACCGAATCAATATTGCAAATCTTGACATAAATAGTGAAGTGTAGCATGATTTTTTTATTCTAGTCTTGATTGGCAAATTTAGAAATTGTTATAAGATCTACCAAAGATAAGTATTGAAAAAAGATGGGCTACTAAAGAAAGATATACAACTACTATTAGACTAATAACTTAAGGGGATCACTACTTATAATGCTTCACAAAATGTCATTCAGCAAGAACTCCAAAGACCCATTTTTGCCTTTTTCTTAAGGTGGTGGAATGGATAAACATCATCAAGAATTAGAAACTCGATTTATTTTTTAGTTTTAGAACCTTGGTAGGGTTTTAGTTTCAGCAGTCCCACTCTAAGTTTTTGAGTTTCATTTAAATAAGTTAAGAAAAATCTAAAAATAAATAAATAGATGAAGTTATTTTTATCATTTGATTATGATTTAAGTTATCAAAGTTCATGATTAATATAGTTTGGATAGTTTTTGACTGAAGTTAAATTATAGGTAAGTGAGTTTCCATCATTTTGTTGTGTTTTAAGGTATCTAGGATCATAACCAAGGTTCATAGACTAATATGTACCATATCATACTTACTAAGCCGATGCTCGGTATGGGAGGCATATCAAGTTTCAATAGACTAAATCAATCTATATTGATATTGTACCAACATGAAATCGGTATTGGTGTAACACCCCGAACTGAGAATATTGTGACTTGTCATATATGAAACTTGAAATTCGTATGAAGCATTCGTTTATACGTACGGCATAGTATTTCATTCATGATATACTTGAGTATTTGGATATTAATTGATTAGCATTAATGAAGCATAAATCTCATTGTTAATTAAGAAGGGAAGTGATTGAGGAATGAGATTAATAACAATGGCATTAAAGTTAAATTATGGTTGTTGTTGAGCATTGAATGAGCTGATATTTGTAAAGATGTCTTAAATGATATACATGACAGTTTTGTGGTATAAATTCAGAAATATAGAGTAAGAAAAGTAGTAAATATTTTGTCATTTGGAGGAAAAAATTTGTCGAAAATTGCTTAATGATTTTGAAACATTAAACTTGAATAGTGTAGAGGAAAGGCAAGGAAATGTGTTCTAGTATTGAAATCTTAGTAGCATGAAAAAATAGTAAGAAATATCAAAGTTATATAGTGTAATTGGGACTAAATTGCCTAGTAAGTTGAAGAAAAAATCAACTTAGGGTTGATGAGAAGATTCATAGCTTATATAGAATTGAAAATGCAAAATTAACTATAGTTGAATTGGATTGAAATGAATCATTAATTAGAGATAGAATTGGAGAGTTAAATCAGGTTGGAATTTACATGAATTAGTGTATATTATTTGTGGTAGTGTGTGACAAGCTGACTCAAAGTTCAGACGAGCCGACTCTGCTGCAGAAAATCAGCAAACATAAGTAGATCCCATATGTTCCAAAATTTTGACTTTTAAAAGAATTTCTTAAAGGGTTTACTCAACAACTTATTATATAAAGAAATAGTAGAAATTTCTTTTGATAGCACATCAGCAAAGAACATTAATTGTTGGTCTTTTATAAGGTTGACAAGTGGCAAGCAAGTTCTTATTTTATTTTTTTCCTTCCAAAGCCCTATCCACTGGTTCCTTCTTCATTGTAGTTTAATTCTCCTACTTAATCAGAAAGAATAGAGAGGGAGAGGAGCTGGAGAATATCATGTTCTCAATTAAAAATCATAGAGAATTCAATAAGAAAAAGAGATGTCAAATTAGAGAAGATGGTTGCTGAAATTTGTTGGTAGCTGGGAAAGAAAGAAAATAGTGATGATTTTCGTAGGAATTTTGATTATTTAAGGTAAGAATTTTGATCTCTAAGCTAGACCTAAATTGAGTCTTTAATAATCACCATCAAATTCAATATTTTGGAGAATCAAATTATTAGTTTAACTTTAAAGTGAAGATGAATTACTGCTGTAATTTTTTGAAACCAAAAAATAGTTTGAAATATTTTCAACAAATAGCTTGGAATTTATGTTGGCTGAACTTGGGATAAGTTATGAAACTGAAATATAGTTAGTTTGCTGGAATTCTAAAGTTTATGTTAAGATTTAAGCTAATCCTAAGCAGAGCAAAGTAAACTGAAATAAAAATAAGATCTAAAAGAGCTAAGAAATCAGTCTTAGAAGCAAAGCATGAATAGTTTTGTTCATGTATCATGTTAGTGATGTATTTATCTATATTTACTATTATTATAGGAAAGGAAAAGAGCTCAAAAGGGGTGTTACACTTGGTATCAAAATCCATAATGCAAATGTTGATAAAAAACTATAGATCTTGAGTAGTTTTAAGATATGATTAAACTTGAATCATAATGAGTTGAATGTATCCATGAATATACTAATCTCATAAGTGAAATATTAAATATTAAACCAATAGATAAAAGTATAAGATACATTATGTTTACCCATTCAATATTGGAGATTATTGTAGAGATGGGTCATGCAAATAACAATGGCCATCATCATCATCATCATCATACAGTGGGTGGAAGAATTGACTCAGATGAGGATAAAAATGAGATAGCTAATCACCGATTCAAGTCCATACAAGATGTTCCATTTGTTGTGCATAAAAGATATTTTGAATTGTATTTAGTTACCTACAATAATTTTTGTAAAGTACTATGATAAAGGCCATAAGAAATCTTAGTCATCGAGAACTATATTTAATTATATATCTCTCTTTTTAACTCAAGAAGAAAAAAAATCTATTGAAAATTAGTGTTATATAGATGACATACTTAAATTAATAAAGAAATAACAAAAATATGATAGCAAATATCAAAGCAAAGCTATAAAAAAATATCTATATTTAGTTTTGGTCAATTGTGATTGAAATTGATCAATAATGTCCAAATTAAACCAAAACTGACCAATTTTGGCAAAAAATAATCAAAACCACCTAAACTAAGAAACTGACCTAAACGAAAACTTGGAGTTGATTTCGATTAGGTTTTAATCAGAACCAAATCAACTTAAGTTGAAATGTGATGAATGTTTTCAATCAAGATTTAAAACCTTGAGTGTTACAAGTTCAAGTTAAACATGGATAAAATTTGTATATCAGCCATACTTTCCAAAAAGAAAATTAACATGCCCAAGTCAAATGCAAAGCAAAGAAAGGTTCAAAATCTATAGTTCATAGTCTTGAAAGATATTGAAAAAGATGGAAATACCTATGAGATTTATACATGAATTGTTGGGTTTAGATTAGAAGCGAAAGCAATATCGAAAGAAAAATTTTTAATAGCAAACTTTAAGATTTGGTGTTAATGAAATAAGCTATTGGAGATAAAAATTTGCAAACTAGCATTTGCAAACTAGATGTGGTATTATTACTATTAGTTTATAGATATTAGTGGACTGTATGTTACTAGTTGTAGAGAAAGTTTTAGTGGAATTTCTTTCACCAATAGACTTCTCCCAATGGATTTCAAGTCTTATTGCATAATCCACTAAGATAGGTGATGATTTTGATGACATTTGAACTTTAGTTGGAAGTAGAAAGTCAAAATTATACCATATGAATGACCCATCATTGCATGTATTGATTATGTTTAATCCCTTTTGTAAAAAAATTTCTCCTTTTGTGGCTTGGCAAATATCTCTTTGTTGAAGAACAACATATGAAGTTGCAAGAGTAGTGAGATGGGTGAAATGGACAATTATTCTGCTTTTTTTTCCTCCAATTCAAGTATTAGAAGATTGAGATAATATCACTTACTTCTTGACTAGCAAACTTGCTAATATTGTGCATTAGGATGAGGGCTCCAGATGGATTTTGGTAGATCTTAGGAACAAATGACTAGGATTTCATTAAAAAGGTTTTTAGAGTTTCATGAATAGGGACAAAGCTTTGAAAGTGCTCTATAGGGCTGAAAATGGATGGTAAGATTTTATGTGGTCTTAAGAAAAAAATTGAAGTAGTATTAAAAAAATTAATAATAAAATAAATATAAGTAGATTAAAATTTAAAAATAATTAAAAAAATGAATACTAAAAAAATGAGATAATAAAAAGAAGAGTTAGAATAAAAAAAAAAACTACATGAAAAGAGAAGATTTGGAGAACACTCTTCAAAAGAGAGATTACAACCTTTATATAAATTCAAAAGTTAAAACAATAACAACACTAAATCTTGATGTACAGATAAATCATAATTATAACATAAAAAATGAAAACCTAAAAGGCACAAAGCTCTTAATTAGTTACTATCATAATATGATGAACAACTTTTTCTACTACAATACCACCAATAATATCCATGCATAAGACCCACCAGAGTCATTCTACGATGACAGAATGGAATAAACTATTTAAATATTTAAAATTACACATTAGGACATGGATTGCTAGGTTCTTTTAAATTGGCAACTTTACAAGCATTGTATGAAATTTAGAGTTTTTATGTCAAAAGCTTAACTATAATCAAAACAAAAGTATGGATTCAAAACAAACCAACAAGGAATGATACTTTATTATTCAATGTGAAAATGGAATTGGTTCAAGTGCTTAGATATTGAAGCCATTTATACCAATATACATATTGATTGTTTTAGCTCGCATCAATATATATAGGTGCATACCGATGCATGATACCATACTGATAGTGCTGGTCCGCACAATAATTATTTATTTTTTTTAATATTTTTGATTTTAATACATATTGTGGTCCTAATAATATACTAGTATGGTACTATTTTGATGAAAAATGATACAAGTATAAGACCGATATTAAAACCTTGAAAAAAGCTTATGTGCCAGAATATAATATCATCTAATATAAATTAGATCTTTTGTGAGATAATTTATACTTAGATCAAATGGAAAATGAGTTGTATCACAAATTACCAAGTCAGTGTATAGTACAACAAAAACAACCTATAATGATAGAAGTTTTGTAACACTCAAAAACAAGTATTATCATAGATACTCTCTAGTAATGATTTTAAAAAATATCATAAAAGATATATAATATTGTAGCACTTTATTAAGAGTATTACTAAAAATTATTATATAGTGACGGTATCTTATAACTGCTACAAGAAATTATATTCTATTATAATGATTTTAAAAATTATTATAAAAAATCTATAATATTATGATGATTATTTATGGATACTATTAAAATTTATAATATTATGATGGTATCATGTAAGAATAATATTTTATGATTTAAGAGAATCTAATTGATAATATTTATAATTCTATTGTATAATATTAATTATTTATCAATAAAATAAATTTTATCATTATACATCATTATATAACTAATAGCTTTTATTATTAATTATTTATAGGTTATTTTTATGATAAATTAGTATTATTGTAAACTAATTTAGATTTTTTATGATCAAAATATTTAATCACTGAATATATATTTAATTTTTTAAAAAAAGATATTGCATATATTTAATAAATTTTAAAATTAATATGATTTCAATTATATAAAGTATGATAGTGTAATAATTAAATGAAAATAGTTTTTGATATGAACACATAATATCACAACTAACTAATGATCTATGATGTAAATTTTAAAAAATCTATATAAAAATAGATTTAACCAAGAATTTAGATCTGATCTAATCTAATTTATATTAAAAATATATAATATAAAGTATTAAAATATTATATATTAAATATCATTATTTTTTCTTATAGTATAATAAGAAGAATCATAAATTATCTACTTTTAAAGAACTTTAGAAAAAAGATTTATGATTATAAAAATATGTTAAAATTATTTATATTTTAAAAATATTTTAAATAATAAGATTTTTAAAATATTATAAAGAATAAAATGAAGTAATTAATTATTTTCTTTCAAAAAAAGAGGATTGGTTTTTTATGAAAATAATTAATTATCAAAATTAAAATATCATAATATATTTGAAATGAGTATACTTGATATTATAAATAAATTTTGAATAAATATAATAAATCATAACTCTATATGAGAAGCTAATATTATCATGGTGGCTAGTTATTAGGTAACTATCCAATAGATCTTAGATTTGATACCATGAATGGATGATTAATTAAAATTATAAGTTTGATCAAATAAAGATACCATATATGAACATGACTTCAATAGGATAAAAGGATAGTATTTTATTATAAAAATATTTAATAGTAATTTATAAAAATATATGATTATAAATATAGTATTATTTTTTTAAAATATTTAATTTTGATTGTATCTATAATGATGGTTATAGTCACTACAATAAGTTATATTGATGGATACAAACCATCGCTACAAAGATGATTTAAAATATTAGCACAGACTTGCTTATACTAACACTTACCAAAATGGCAGCAATAGCTTTTAGTGATACTATCTATTGTTGTGGTTTATCAACCATTAGTATAGGTATTATCAATAATTTTTTATATTTTTTATCATGATTTTTATCACTATTATATATCTTTTTTGTTGTAGTGGCATTGTAATAGTATAGTTCTTAAACACATACGGCATATATTTAAAATAATTACCTATGGTAGAACTTGATAGTATCTCTAGATTTGAAAGAGAATCCAACCCATCTAGTTGCTCATAGACTATGAACCTTACAAAATTAAATAAAGTCATAGTTCTTTAAAATGCTGTAGCTTTTATACTCTTCATAATATGCATCAACATGATATTAAGGAAAAGAAAAAATTACCATGGAAAGTCTCATACTATGATCTTTCTTAAGATTGCAAAAGAGCTAACAACATGGATCCAGCCTATAATAATGATTGAAGGTTCCGCAATAAATACAAAATCTAAAGGTCATTAATGGTGATGCAAGAGGGACTCATGTAGGGATTGGTCCACGCCATAGTTAGTGTGCTAGCTTTTATACTCCTCATTGAAAGGCATCAACATGATATTAACAAAAAGGCAAAATTATTATGAAAAGTTGGATTACTATATCTGATCTTTTATTGTAAGAATGCTAATAAGATGGATTCCAATCTAAAATAATTGAAGGTTCCATTGCAATTATCTATCTAGTCATTAATGATGATGCAAGAAGAACTCATATCGGGATTGGTCCAAGCCATGAAATTTTATATCGGACCGAACTATTCGATACACCCCATACCAAATCGGATCAATGTGGAATCGATCTGGTTCAAATCTATAAATTGACAAATGGGCGAAACCCAACCTATATTACATCAAACCGCTCGGTTTGATGCGGTATTGTGCTAGACTGTATAGTTTGCCGTGGATTCAAATCGGTTTGGGTTAGTTCACAAGCGAACTGACTAGCACTGTATGGGGTGGGATGTGGAGTGGGTGATAGGGGGTTAGCCTTTATACCTTTTTATATATTAAAGAGCCAAAAAAGCATTGAGTGCTTCTCCGTCTCTTCATTTCTTTATTTTTAAATAGAAAAAATAAGAAATATCATAAATCACTCAAATTTTTCATAATTTCATCAAAAAATTAAGATATTTCAATTGGATTCAGGATAATCCAAGTTTCTCCCTCATTTATTTTTTTGAAATTTTTTGATTGAAAATCAATAATAAATAAAAAAATTATTTAGCACATGATGCAACTGCAGATGACCTCGTACGTGAAATAGAATCCATGGATATATCAGGTTCATCCTCACATTATGGATCTTATTATCCGTAGGTAGCTTTTGATCCATATAGATATAGATGTTGGATGTATATCCTAGAAGTCAATTCGACTGACATATTGTATTATTTTAGAACATAAATTTATATTTAAAATATTGATTTGATCAATAAAATGGATAAATTTTTATTTTCATTCAAGTGTGATGTATCATTGAATCATCTAAGGGATGAATACTTAAGATATATATTTTTAAAAAGTTGAAAATTAGAGGCATGTATAATTAATTCTTAAATTATTTTTGATCATAGTATCATCATGAGAACGGTGATCGATCCAGATAGACCGACGCACAGATCGCTTCCTTTGAGGTAGATAAGTCTCTAGTCTACAGTATAGAGATACTTAGCAAAAGTATGGATCGTTGTTAGAGAATAACTAGTACTGAGCGTGACCATACGAGAGATCATGTAGATTTCTATTCGATCATCAGTGATTATCTTGATACTGTAGTTGTGTGAATGATTCTTTGATCTGTGGTAGCATGATTGCTTATAGTGAGGCTGCTAAAGTTTAACTATACAAAAACATGACCTCATAGCTACTTGAGATTATGTGGTGTATGTTGGCAACAGTTGATGCACTGTATGAGTAAGGTGCGTATCTAAATAGAATCTATCGATCTTAATAGAAAGGAGTAATCCTATAGGATTTGAGAGGCTAAGTCTGTTGACCTCATAATTAATGTTGATGATTGTCAAATTTTGAGTAATTATGATTCTAATCATCTATTTTAAGATTAAATTTAGGATTTTTCAAGTATTTAAAATGAAAAATTTATCTTAAGGATAAATCCTTTCAAGATGCTATGCCAAAACACTTAAAAGAATAAATTCACATAAGTTTGGATGGTTCGATATGAAGAAAGTAAGATTGGAAGAAGAGAAAAATAATTGAAGGAAACATATATATTTAGATGAGATTGAGGCCAAGAAACTCAAGTTTGAAAGGTCAAAAAGAAGAAAAAATATCATTGAAAGACTCCAAGTATAATTAAAGATTAATTAAGTCAGGTGAAATCATTTTTGAAGACTTTCAATACAAGAAAAATCATCTCAAAGAATTAGAGCTGACCTATCCAAGAATCGAGCCAGCTCTGACACAGAGTGTCTTTGATACTTTGGTTTGGCATGCAGCTGAGCCCACTCAAAATGGATCGAGTCGGTTCTCTCAGAGTGACAAAGAAGAGATTTTTGAATTCTGTAGGTTGAGCCAGCTCAAAACAAATTCGAGTCAATTCGAATCAAATTTGAGTCGGCTCGAGATAAATTCGAGCCAGCTCTCTCAGGTGGACAGAAAGATGAATTTTGAATTTTACAGCTCGAGCCAGCTCGAAGCAAGATCCGAGTCGACTCTGTCAGTATTTTAGAAAGTTAAATCTTCATTTTTACAGTTCGAGCCAGCTCGAATCCAAATCGAGCCGACTCGATGGCTCCTAACAGACTTAATGGTTAGTTTTCTAACAATTGCTCAATGACTATTTCTCCACTCCAACAGCTATTTTAGAGCTTCTAATGGCTAGAACTCACTCTCCAATCATCTCCAAGTATATTTAAAGCTAAAGAATCAAAGTGGAAGAAAATTTTTGAGAAAATAAGAGCTTAAAGTGAGACATCTTCAAGAATAAGAGTGAGCCACATTGTACATCTACAAAAAAAGAAATGAAAGGTTTTTAAGTGTTAAAATTCAGAGAGCTTTCAAGAGCCATCCTCTACAAATTCTCAAGCATCCTTTCAATATTCAAAGAAGAGAAAGCAAGCTTCAATCGAGCCATCCTTCGGTCTCTTCTTCGTGTTGAAAAATAATTTTATTTTTTTTATTTAAACTCAATATTTTTGCTTGTTTTGTGATTTTTTTACAAGTTTCTTTGAGAGAAAAAATTTAGAGATTAAGTTAGTCCAAGCCCATAATTAGATGAGTGTAAGATTTTGATTGGTTGATCCAAAAAATCAACTAGATTGTTAGTGAGTCCAGAAAACTAACGGTATAAGATTTTGATCGGTGATTTTGAAAAATCAACTGAATTTTATTTGTAAGCTTGAAAAAATAAAGACACTGTAATCAAAGGAGGATTATAGTAGAAATCTCAAGAAAAGCTTGAGGAGTGGATATAGATATGGGTTGCACCAAATCACTATAAAATATATATATTTGTGATTATGCATTGCTTTTTTCACTCTCTTACTTTTTTTACTTGCTTTATTTGCTTTTAGTTCTTATTTTTCATTAGATTATTAGTTATAAAATTTTATTGATCATTTACTTTTGCTGCTACACATATTGATCACATCACAAGTATTTAGTTAAGTTTCAAATTGAGAAACATTATTATTTAGAAAATAAATTTGATTAAAATTTTAAACAACCCAATTCACCCTCTTCTCTTGGGTTGCTACCTCTAGACAATAAGTAAAATCAGAGCAGGTGTTCTAATACTAGTTGTTGACCTAACGATTAAGAGCCAAAGATCATGACAACCCCAAGTGATCTTTTATTTGCCTATGGACAATCCACATCTAGGCCACCACTCTTTGATGGAACAAATTATTTTTTTTAAAAAATAAAAATAAAATTTTTATACTAGCTCTAAATTATGATATGTGGAGAATCATAACTAGAAGACCACACACATCCATAACTGAAATAAATGAAGTGCTCCTTTTCAGCCCGAAAACAAGTGGGATGTTAATGATAAAAGATGGCTCAATTAAATGTAAAAGCCATCAATATTCTTTATTGCTCTCTTCATATACAAGAATTTAATAGAATATTCACTTGTACATCAGCAAAGAAAATTTGAAAAAAAATTGGAAGTGACTCATGAGGAAACAAGCCAAGCAAAAGAGTCCAAATCAACTTGCTTGTTCACGAATATAAAATATTTAAAATAAAAAATATGAGTCAGTTTTTGATATGTTTTTCAAATTCACTGATATTATTAATGCTTTTAATGGTCTTGGCAAAACCTACCCTAACTATGATCCTGTTTGCAAGATGTTAAGGTCTTTACTAAAAGAATGGAAAGCAAAGGTGATGGCCATACAAGAAGCGAAAGATCTTACAAAGTTATCTTTTGAAGAATTAATGGGTTCACTTATGACCAATGAGTTGAATATGACTCAAAAAGAAGAAGAAGAGCCAAGGGAGATGAAGACCATTGCCTTCAAATCTACTGCACAATATGAAAAAAATGATGAGTCAGATGAAGAAGAAGATAAAGAAGAAAGTGAAGATGATGAAGACTTGGCACTTTTAACAAAAAAATTCAAGAAGTTCCTCAAAGAGAGAGATATGAAGAAGAAAAATAAAGAAAAAAAAATATCATTAGTCGCAAAAAGCATCCCAAAAGAGTAAAGAAAAGAGCTATGCTAGGAATATGGGGAGATAGTGACGTATCAAGTTTAGATGAGGAAGAAGAAGCATCAAATTTTTGCCTCATGGCTAATAAGGATGAGGTAAATTCTGAAAACTCCTTCCATCTTACTTTTGATGAGCTGTTTGAGGTCTTTAATGATTTAATGCATGAATTCAAAAAGTTAAGACTGAAAAATAAAGAGCTTAAAAAATCTAATCTTTCTTTGACTGAAGAAAAAAATAAAATTTTGAATGAACAAGAAGATCTTTTGAAAAATATGAAAAATATAGCCAAAGAAAAGAAAATTTTTTGAAACAAATAGAAGCTTTAACTAGGGAAAAGAAAAATCTAAAAAATCTCTAGTTGAAGAACAAGATAAACTTTTGAAATCTCAAAGATTTTTAGAGGATATGAAAGATAAATTCTTGATTTCTGAAAAATCTCTTTTAGAAGAAAATACCAAATTAAAGAAAGAGATTAAAAGCTAAAAGTCCATGCTTTAAAGTTTACAATTGGATCTCAAAAGATTCAAACCATTTTAAATTATCAAAGGGTTATTTTTGATAAAGCTGAAATTAAGTACAATTCATTGAGAAAATAAAAATTTATCAAAAATATTCTCAACAAAGCTTCAACTAAAAATTATTTAATTAAATATTTTAAATATAATAAAGTTAAAATAAAAATTTATCAAAAACATGCTCAACAAAGCTTTAACTAAAAATTATTTAATTAAATATTTTAAATATAATAAATTTGATCATAAAATTTTTGAATGTAATGCTCAAAGAATTGATCAAACTTCTATTAAACAAATTTAGGTTCCGAAAGGGACCATGTGCTCTAACCTCTATGGATCCAAGATGACTTAGGTACCAAAAATTAGTAAATAATTTTATAGGTACACCAAGAATCCAATGGAATGAAAAGAAAAAAAATATTATTGATGGATGCCTTGGAAATGAACTTGGATGGGTGATAATGTTTGGTATAATCTAAATCTTTCTCACATCATTCCATCAATGATTGTTAAAATTATTTTGATTGAATTTATTTTAATAATTTATTAATATGATTTTATATTATGTTTACTTGAAATACTTTTTATGTATTGATAAGATTAGTATGATTAACTGATTTTGATGTTTGCAATGAGTTGAATGTTTTCATTTTAAAAATCAATATTCTCTTCTCTATGTGTCATGTGTTGAATCAATATGAAATGAATTTATCTTAAAATTTAACATGGTATCTTAGCTTCTCCATATTAAAATTTGCAATTGAGAAACTTAAAAGAAGCTTAATTATCTATGAATCCTTTAGTTTGCAAAAATTTCAAGTGAAACTAATCTTGACGTTCCCCCCATAAGATGCTTAATTATTGAAATCTCTTCAAAATTTGCATGACCTAAGTACTTGAAGATAAGACACTCAATCATAAAATTTAAGTGCTTGATGTGTTAATTTGCATTGCATCTTTGGTTGACCCTTAAGGATTCAAAATTTTCTAGTTGAATCAAAACACAGAGCTTTTATCTAGATTCCCTTTCTTTGATATACTCAGTTTGATTAATTATCTCACCCTTAATTGATCAAATTTTTTATTCTCAAATTTGATTTGAATATCATTTTTGACCCCTCTAGATTTGACTTGTTTCTGAAATGAGTCGATCCCTTTTTCGAGATAGGGCATTATAACCCGAGCCGTCCCTTTTTCCCATTCCTTCTTTGTTAAGATGCTAGGATATTTATTGTAGAATCATAATTCCTCTAGCAGTCCAATTTTTGGTTGTTTTGCATGTATACATCATCTTATCTAAACACTTTTGAAATTAATTAAATATGCACATTTTGGAAGAAAAAGGAAGAGTATCAAGATAAGTGAATTATTTGGTACTAACTATGAAAAATAGGAGAAAATAATATTATTAGAACTTAAAGGAGAAATTACTTTGAAACTTAATGAAAATAGAAATTATTGATTTATTTGTACACTTTTATTGCCTTGATTTGCTCTTAAAAAATCACATGTACTTGATTTCTTCATTCACACTTTATATGGTTTGATTGTATCAATATTTTGATAATTAATTAATATCAAAAATATTTTATATTGATTAATCATTTTTTAATTTATATTAAACTGAATTTGAAAATATGAATCCTTATTTTTGTTTTTTTGGTAAGAAAAATATGAATCCTTATTCAAGTAATGAATTTAAAACTTTGTCTTTGTTGATCTTGAAGTGGCATCAAATTTTTTAAAGAAATCTTGATTTTATCTAAATTTCATTTTATTTGGTATCAACAAAATCTTGCAAAAAAGTTACTATTTAGATTGGTTTTCAGGATAAATAGCATAAAAAAGATTATTTTCATAATTTGTATCATATTTTCATAATTGGTATCATATGTTGTCCCGTACTCAATTATTCAAATCTTTTGGCAAAACAAAAAAATTATTTTGTTTCAAATATGTTTTGCATAACCTTGACATTATATCTATGAGAGAAATTCTAAAGATTGATACCTTTATAAATCAAATTGATTAATACTTCTTTAGAAGAAAAAAAATATTTTTTATAAAATTAAATATGTCTTATGTCTTGCTTTGAATCATCTACTCAACATGCTCAATTTTGAAAAGATCTATCTCTTTGGGATCTATCAAGTTTAAAGCAATTTTGTAACTAAATTTAAAAATCTACTTGATGCATCTATTTTATTTAAAAAGGGAGAGAAAAAATTTTTGAATCTATATTATTCTAAAATTTCATCTAAATTTTGAAAAGGGAGAAAAGTTATGAAATTTGAATATAATTAATTTTAATAATATTCTTTTAAATCTTGCCTTGTACTTTATTGTATTATTTTTGGCAAAAAAAATGAGTATTGTGTCTCAAATTAATTTTGTATTGATATATTCTTGATAAAATATTATTTGAGATGAAATTGAAATATTTATATTTTTTTCTAAACTTAATAGATTGATGCTTAAAATATGTTCTTCACTTGGCTATCATAATCAGATTCTTTCTGAAATTTAAAATTTATGTTTAAAATTTGGATAATCTAAATTTAAAAGTCAAATTTGACATCAATTAAAGGTGCTTAATTTGAAAAAGAGAGGGAAAACATCATGTAATAAAATTTTTTGGTATTTTCTCTTAAATATAAGAAAAAGATATTGATTGAATTAATTAATTTGATTTAATTGAAAATATCAATGATCTTGAATATTGATCTACAACTCTCAATCAATTGCTTTATAGTTTTCCTAATTTGCGCTTTCATATGTTTATTTCATTTGATTAACTTGATTTGATTGATAAATCTTTTTTGATAATTAATTGGAGTTGAAGTAAATTTAAAATATATTCTCACTCCAAATAAATTGATTTTGACATAAATTTTTAATTTTGAAACTCATCATACTGAATTTTTCATGTGCTAATTTTATCATTCTTGACAATTAAGTGGAGTTAAATTGAATTGAAAACTTATTCTTACTTGAAATGAATTTTTAAATCCAATCTTACAAATTATTTAAAAATATAAAGATATCATTAAATTTTTTATGTGCAATGAAAAATTCTTATAAAATATTTTTTGCACTGATACTACCTTTGATATATTTTCGATATATACCTTTTCAAAACTCAATTGACTAAAATTTATAAAGAAAAGAAAAGAACAAATATTGATTTGTATGTTATATTTATTTCTCCGCTCAAATCTTTTGAAAAGCTTTATCCCTTAGTATCAATTAGAATATTTGAATTTGAATAAAAGAGTTAAATCCATTTTTAAAAAAAGGAGAGAGCTAGTATCAATGTGAATTTAGTATCAAGCATGTTTAATTTGGTATCAGATATGCCATATAGCTCAAATTTGATACTCTCTTGAAATCAAAATGATCTTTCTTTATTTGAACTTCGATTGCTTTTGATGATATTTTTTGACTCCTTCTATGAGCTTTTTGATGCTACCAAAAAGGGAAAGAGATAGGATGAGTATATGCTTAAAATATTTGAAATCATATGAAATGAGTATTTTGATATCAAATATGTATTTCGAATAAAGCATTCATGAAGTCTATATTCATACATGTTTATTCTATATTAGTAAATTAATTAAAATATATTATATTTATTTTTATGTATATACTCAAAGTTTTACCATCATCAAAAAAGGAGAGATTGTTGACCCTATGATTGATTTTGATGATTGCTAAATTTTGAGTAATTATGATTTTAATCATGTGTTTCAAGATTGAATGTAGGATTTTTTAAGTATTCAAAATAAAAAATTTATCTTAACGATAAATCCTCTCAAGATGCCATATCAAAATACTTAAAAGAATAAATTCACACAAGTTTGGATGACTCGAAATGAAGAAAGTAAGATTGGAAGAAGAGAAAAATGAAATTGAAGGAAGCATATATATTTAGATGAGATTGAGGCCAAGAAACTCAAGTTTGGAAGGTCAAAAAAAAAAAAATACCGTTGAAAGACTTCAAGGTGTAATTGAAGATTAATTGAGTCAAGTGAAATCATTTTTAAAGACTTTTGATATAAGAAAAATCATCTTAAAGAATTAGAGCCAATCCATCCAAGAATCGAGCCAGCTCTAGCATGGAACATCCTTGATATTTTGGTTTGGTACACAACTGAGCCAGCTTAAAATGGATCCGAATTGGCTCTCTCAAAGTGATAGAAAAGAGATTTTTGGATTCTGCAGGTCGACTCAGCTGAGTCAAATTCAAGTCAGCTCAAGATAAATTTGAGCCAGCTCTTTCAGATGGACAAAAAGATAAATTTTGAGTTCTGTAGCTCGAGCTAGCTTGAAACAAGATCCAAGCCAGCTTTGTCAGTACTCCAGAAAGTTGAATCTTTATTTTTACAGTTTGAGCCAGCTCGAAGTAAGATCCGAGCCAGCTTTGTCAGCACTTCAGAAAATTGAATCTTTATTTCTGTAGTTCGAACCAGCTCGAGATCAGTTCAAGCCAATTCAATGGCTTCTGACATGCTTAA
Source organism: Elaeis guineensis (assembly GCF_000442705.2). Classification (NCBI taxonomy): domain Eukaryota; kingdom Viridiplantae; phylum Streptophyta; class Magnoliopsida; order Arecales; family Arecaceae; genus Elaeis; species Elaeis guineensis. The sequence goes on along the minus strand of NC_026001.2, from coordinate 84,392,209 downwards.
CGATTAGTTCTCTGATCATTGCTCAACGACTATTTCTCTACTCTAATGGTCATTTCAGGACTTCCAATGGTTAGAACTCATTCTCCAGTTATCTCCAAGTAAATCTAAAGCTAGAGAATCAAATTGGAAGAAAGTTTTTGAGGAAATGAGAGCTTAAAGTAAGACATCTTCAAGAATAAGAGAGCCACATTATGCATTTATAAGAAAGAAAAAGAGAGATTTTTAAGTGTTAAAATTCAAAGAGCTTTCAAAAGCCATCCTTTACAAATTTTCAAGCATCCTTTTAACATTCAAAGAAGAGAAAGCAAGCTTCAATCAAGCCATCCTTCCCCTCTTCTTCATATTGAAAAATAGTTTCATTTTTTCTGTTTAAACTGAATATCTTTGCTTGATTTGTGATTCTTTACAAATTTTTTTGAAGGAAAAGAAACTTGAAGATCAAGCCGTTCCAAGCCCGTAATTGGATGAGTGTGAGATTTTGATTAGTTGGTCTGAAAAATTAATTGATTGTTAGTAAGTCTGAAAAACTAATGATGTAAAATTTTGATTGGTGATCCTGAAAAATCAACTGAATTTATTTGTGAGTCCGAAAAAATAAATATACTGTAATTAAAGAAGGATTATAGTGAAAATTTTAAGAAAAGCTTAGGGAGTGGACGTAGATGTGGGTTGCACTGAACAACTATAAAATCTGTACGTTTGTGATTGTGCATTGCTCTCTTCACTCTCTTGCTTTTCTTGCTTTACTTGCTTTGTTTGCTTTTAATTCTTATTTTTTATTAGATTATTAGTTATAAAATTTTGTTAATCATTTGCTTTTGTTGCTGCACATATTGATCACATCACAAGTACTTAGTTAAGTTTTAAATTGAGAAATATTATTGCTTAAAAAATAAATTTGATTAAAATTTTTAAACAACCCAATTCACCCCCCTCCTCTTGGGTTGCTATCTTAGAGCAACAAAGTCCATAAGTTTATGGCCACAGTAATGTGATTGATGGAAAGAAATTTTTATGAAAAATATAATTGGACTTGAGCTGATTGAATATATCATATAACTGATGTTGAAATTTAACGATTTATCCATGACCTGCCATCTAGTCAGGACTCACGATAGAGAGACTGAATCATATAGAAACTATACTTAGAGGTTCTTTTTTAGTTTTGCTGGGTTGCCACTATATACTGCTGGTGTCACTGATGGATTGTAAGAGCTTACTAGGATCATTCTAGATCGACGATCCTTATTGAGTTAGAATAAAATCATTACGATCCATTGAAAAGAGTTTCAATAATACTATGATAGAGATCATGGTATATCTCACTACCAGACAGAATTGAACTATAGGGTCACATAATAAAGAATTTGATCTACGTTAAGTAATTGAACTTATAAAGTCTTAATTGGGTTAAGAAAATTTTATTAAGTTTAAGACAACTTTACTAATACATAGTTAAACTCAATTTCTCTTTACACTTAGATTGTTTATTTGATAAAAATTAATTCGAGTCAATTATCTGTAATCAACCTATTGAATTAGATTCACTTGGATCCAAATGTTGGCTACCCAAATAGATTTAGATCAAGCCAAGATAGGGGCCTAATCCCCTAACTAACCCCTTGATTAAGTGAAGGCGCTACTTGATATGATCATATGAGGCGCCACTTGATGGAACGGATGTAAGAAAGAAGGGAAGAGAGGGGTGGATGCCCTCCTCCCTCTTTTCATGTGTTTTTCCGCATGAGAAATCCTAAGAGGGTGCCAAAAGTTGGTGGCCCCCTTATCCCATTTAGGCGTGGATTAATTGGTGTTTGTGTTGAGATAAAATAGAAATCCTAATGCGATTAGAATTAATCCTTTGAACCAAATTTGATTTTGGTTAAGATTAAAAGAGCCCATCTATTTAAGAGACCGAATCCTTTGGTCTTTAGGTGTGAACTTCAGATCAAAACCAATGCCTCCCTATCTCCACGCCTCCCCTTCTCACGTTCTCACATCCTCACGTCCAAGTTTTTTTGGCACTTCACCATCCAACGTCTAAAGGTTGGGCATTCCCTCTTTTGAAGTATGATTTCTAGTTCTTGATTGCTCCAAGATCAAAAAAGAAAAATCAATGAGTTGAAAAAAAAAAGGAAAGATCAAAGAAAGGATCAAAAGTTGATCAACTGGCTTGATTCAAATATGTAGGAAAGATCCAACTTAGGAAAGAAAGATCTTCACAAAAGAGGATCAATCTGAGTGAATACCCATAGAAGCCAGATGTTTGTATGGCTAAGGTAGAACCTATCTTCTTCAGATCCAGATTTGAAGAAAGAAAAAGTGAAACAGGTATGTGATATGATCACATATTTTATTTTCAGCAAAAGTCAGTATGAGTTAATTTCAACATATGAACTAGATCTCTAGATATTTTTTTCTATGCATGCATGTTCTAGATTAAAAGATATTTTAATCTACTAATCCATTGCATTGATTTGAAAAAGAGTTTTTGAAATCTATATGCATGCGCACCATACGAAATTTTAATAATAGGTATAGTGCATTCGAGGCATCATCTTTCAATAGCTATTATTCTATATAGTTTGGAGCATCTTATGGATCAAATTTTGCTATCGGTATACTTAGATAGACCCCTCCATAGTCGTATCGTCAATCTGAAGATATCTCTTAGAGTCAGAGCTTGAGTAATAGATCTGAGTTATCCTACAATGTAGAACGGATGCCTTATAAGATGAGCAATCAAGATTAAAATATTACTTGATTAGAGAGATGGATTGATATTCTTCTTGATTATGTGAACAATACAGATATCTATGAGCATCATCGACACTCGATGAAAAATTAGATCAGTAGATCTTAAAATTAGTGCATTATACTTTTACTTTAAATATATTTAATATATTATTTTAGACTTTTTATTTTATTTTAGAGTGATAGAAATATTATATAATATAAATAAATATTAATTTAGATCTAAAATCATTCAAAAAAAAAAATTGATTGGATTGCAAAGAAACTGAAAAAAAAAAAGCATGCCAATATGGAACCAGCACATAATGCCACATTGAGTGTTGTATGGTACGTAATCGATACCATATTAAATCGATTTGGAACCGGCATGGATCTTGGTATCGGTTCTAAAAACTTCGGTCCAAGCCATAGTTATAAGTTTAGCATTTAGGAACAATTTGGTGAGGGATAGATATTTGGAATTTGGAAAAAATATAAAATTCATCAAAAGTTCAAAGAGAGAGAATAGCTAAAAATAAGAAATAAAATTATGTTAACTAAAAATATAAGTACAAAAATATTGTACACTTATTTACTTTAAAGCATGTATAAGAGAGCCAAGAATAAAAAATGATTGCAAAAAAGACCATGATGAACAACAAAATTATTGGTTTTGTAAACAAATTTCTCATTTACTAGTAAGAACTTATGAAATAAATCATAGAATTTGTGCATAATTCAAGAATATTTGAATGGTTCTAGATTAATTTGTTTGTTGAAAGCAATTGAAAGAATCATTTGGAGAAGAGAAAAACCATGAATGATTTGAGAATTTTCCAATATAAAGAATGTCCAAGCATGTCCATTTCTTTTAAGTTAAATTGAATTGGAGATAAGGTTGGGGGAAAAAGGTTCTAAACAATCTTGATTGCATTTCGTATATGTACCTATTTTATGTGGTGAAACCTATGTGGTCCAAAATAGTGGTTAACTTAGTATCATACAAATGCATATGTGGCATCATAGAGATACATAGTATAAGATCCAGCCTCTCAATTGGACTGATGGGCCCATTGGTCAGCCTGGATCGAAAAATAAGAACTAATTTTACTTTTAATACTTTAATTGCTTTTGTAGATTTATCTAGTGAATTTTGAGGATTTAATATAAAAAAGGTAAGTAATCTTGACACTCTTTATTAGCATTTAAATTTTCATATTTTTCATACTTATGATTTATATGAAAATAATATTAAATGTTGATGATATCATGTTTTCTTAAAATTAAGGATCAAGTATACAATATTATGAAATTTATAATTTATTTTAAAATAATGGTTCCATGAATATTTTAATATTAATAACTATTTATCAAATATGAACTCCATAACTATAAAATTTATATTTTTGTTATAAAAAGAATAGTTTTATGAATGTTCTACTATTAAAGGCTTATTTATGAATAACAAATTCTGTAAAGCCATTTAGGCCCTACTTGAGATTGCTATTGACAGTAGAGCTTTTAAGAAGTAGAGTATTTGGACAAAGATTTTATAAAAAATTATTTACTATTTGGTAGCTATTTTTCTAAAGTACTATGAAACTTTAATATGTATTTGTTAACCAAAATGAAAAAGTACTTCTGATTTGATAAAATAATAATAAAGAATATTGCATAGTATTATACAATGGAGTATAATACAATAATATTATATACTATTATGTATTAAAATATTATTAATGTTGCATAATATTATCATGATATAGTGTAATATAATATTAAATATTATATCATAATAATATAACATAATATGATATAATATGATATGAAATAATATAATATATAATATAATATAATGCTAAAGTGCTATAAAACTTTAACATGTGTTTATTAATCAAAATGAGAAAGTACTTTTGATATGATAAAATAGCAATAAAGAATATTGTATAGTATTGTATGGTGGAGTATAATATAATGTAATATTACATATTGGTACATATTAAAATATTATTAATATTACCTATTATTATAATATAGTATAATATAATTGCATAATAATATAACATGATATGATATAATATGATATGAAATAATATAATATAAGATAATATAATTATAATATAATATAATATAATTATAATATAATATATAATATTTTAATATTTTAATATAATAATATAATATAATGAATTATAATCTAATCTAAGAATAGATTATATAATATTATTATAACATAAAATTATTATATTAGATTGTACTATATATTGATATTATAATAATATAATATTATTATATGAATATAAACTTTAACATATATTTATTAACCAAAATGAGAAAGTGCTTCTGATATGATAAAATAGCAATAAAGGACATTGTATAGTATTGTATGGTGGAGTATAATATAATATAATATTATATATTATTATATATTAAAATATTATTAATATTGTATATTATTATAATATAGTATAATATAATAGCATAATAATATAACATGATATAATATGATACCAAATAATATAATTATAATTATAATTATAATATAATACATAATATAATATAATAATATAATAATATAATATAATAATATAACATAATATAATGGATTATAATGTAATCTAAGAATAGATTATATTATATTATTACAACATAAAAGTATTATATTAGACTATACTAATGTTTATACTATAATAATATAATATTATTATAATATATTCATATGATAGAATATAGTATAATGTAAATTATAATAATATAATATAATATTTTATTATATTATTATAATAATGGTTATAATAATGTAATATATTATACTATAATAATGAAATAATATAATATGATATAACAATATATATTATTAATTTATGATTATCATATTATATTATATTTATTGTATAATAATACAATATGATATGATATAAGATGTAATTATGAGATTTATTGATGAATATTTTGATAATCATAAAAATTTTATTTAAAATAAAATAGCTTTTGACATTGATCAAAAGGTATTTTTGGAAAGAAGCTTCAAAATGAAACTTTTTTCGAGTAGATCTTTTCTATCAAACATCACTATACTATTTAAAAATACTTTTGGAGGGCTAAAAAGTACTTTTTGATCCTCCAAAAGTTTTGTCAAATGGGGCCTCAGTGCTTTATTCATATATGATTTTAGAAAATATGACTTAAGAAAATTTGTTTTAAGAAAAATACATCTAAAAGCTCTTAGATGGTTATATATGACCCCTAAAAGCGGGATAGATCGATATATAGAGCTAGTTCCATTAGATCTTACCAGCAGGTTACACTAATGATTTTGTATTTTTCTTAAAATTAAGGATCGACCATATTATATCATAAAACTCATGATTTATCATGAAAGAATAGTTCTGTGAATGTTTTAATATTAATGATTTGTTATAAACTCCATAATATTATTTAGGGCTTTTCAATCTATTTATTTATGTATGATTTAAAAACATATATTTTAGAAATTATAATTTAAGATAACATGATTCAAGAAAATATGACTTAAAAAATTAATTTTAAGAAAAGATAGGACAAAAGGCTCTCAAATAGCTATGTATAGTCTCTAAAAGTGGAATAGATTCATATCTAAAGCTAGTTTCACACAATCCTATCAATTGGTGATAATAGTTAGTGTACGATTTTGTCGATAGATAATAGTAGTTGGCATACGATCCTATCAATGGATAACGATAGTTGGTATGTTATCGGTTATGACCCTATTATGGATATAATAGTGACCTTAACATTTAGTTTGAGAGAAGTAATTAATCTAAGACACGGATAAATGATAAATGATTTATAATTTTATTTATGCTATACATCTGAAATCATGTTTATGAAATATTGATGATTTATATATGCATGATTGGCTTTATGACTTATTTTACTATATGATATTATAAAATATTTTATCTTGCAATAGTTATTATTTTCTCTAAATGAATTCATGCAAAAAAAAGTTATGCTTGATTTCGTGAGATAGTGTAAGACTTATTTATTGAGCTATGTAGCTTATATTTCTTTTTATTTTTTTTTTAAAACAAATGGGATCACTAGGAATGAATAATGATCCAAGCTTGAAGTTCGTACTAGCACGCTTGAAGATCTCATAGTGAAAATTTTAGTTCTTAAATTGATTATGAATTCGTAGTTAGTGATTTTATGAATTTTAAGGTTATAAATTTTGATTTTGACACTCTAAACAGCACTTATTTATTTATTTAATGGATGATAGATTTGGATCCTTTGTTATATTTTATTTAAAGTGGATTTGTATATAGATTATGATTGTTGGCTATGTGTTATCATAGGTGGTACCTCTCGATAGTATGATCGTATTATGTCCTTGATTTATAGTGTGACACCCACTAGTCATTTTGTGTTGTATACATAGCTTTTTTAGCATTATACAAAGACGTACATACCCCATACTTATGTAAACCCATGCAAACGGGTGGGTTCAAGCAAACAATTGATCCAGGTACTAGTTTCAAATGTCCTACATTAGGCTATAATCATACCATCAAGAACCGTTAAGATTGCTATTATTTATAAAAACTTACTATTATTAATGTAATTAATTTGCTTTATTTAATTTAGATCTTTAAAAATACTAACCACGTATATTGATGCATGTGTCGTGTGGGTCCCTTGACCACTCGCAGCCACCTTTTAAATCATTGGCTCTAAAACTTGTTTGAATTTTAGTTGGGTTGACACGATCTTGGTTTCACCAATTTTGGTTTGAGTTTTAGATCGCTTCTAGCAACAAAGGGAAGAGAAGAATATATAAAATCATTAAAAATTTAATCAAGCGAAGAAAGAATGGGTCAAAGTATTTTTAAAAACTTGCATTGTTTGAAAACTGAAAACATATCATACAAAAAGAATTAATCAAAATTATATTGAAAAATCACCGAGAATGCTAAAGAATCATGTAACACATTGTTTTTTTATAACAATCTCAATATGGATACATTTCTATATATGATGAATAGCAAAATTTACAAATTAACACTGCATGAGGATATAAACTTGAAATGGTGACTCACATTGGTGCCGATGTCTACAAAGTAGACACTTTAAATATGCCTACGAAATTTGAAAATCAATGAGAATGCTAAGGATCATGTTTAACAATATTTTTTTTTGACAGTATTCCCATTAGTACGTTTCTATATATCTATTAAAGCAAAATTTCCAAATTACATTGCATGAGGACTTATTTATGACCTATGAAATTGAAGAATCAAAATAAAATTAATAAGGCTCACCTAAATTATCCTTTTGTCTTTCAAAACCAAGGTCAGGGGTGCTCAATCTACAAATATATCTACAAACCCTTCTATATTATATCCCCAGGAAATACCTCCAGAACATCCCAGAAAGGTTCTTCATTAAGGAAAGGAAAAAAGGCCAATTTTCTCTGGAATTTCTTTCAATTAAACAACCAATTGTTCCCAATATTCTTGAAAATTGCATAAGATCCATATATCTTTACCATTTTGACGCATACTCTAGGGGTGCAACACCATTTTCCAGCAAGTACCAAAAGACCAATGTTTTTCCGGTCTCCCAAGTTCCACAACTCTTAACTTCGATGCGTGTAAAATTTCCGAAGAACTTTCTTCTTTCTTTCTTTTCTGAGCTCCTACTTCAGAATTACCACAGCCCTCTTCGCAATCATGACTCCCCCTCACGAACCATCTCTCCTCTCGTATGCACCATCACATGCAATGTGCGTGCTGAATGCTAGTGATAATATTAATAAAATGCTTCTTGAAGGCTAGATCTATCACTCATGGTTAGACATCGTAGTAGACCTAGGAGGTTAGTTCTTCAGGCATAAATGAAAAATTATTGATACACATTCCATTATCGACAAGACATAAAGTATCTAGAAATTAATCTTGGCTTTCATATTGTTCTCTGGTATAATTTGATTGTTTGTCCGTCAAAATGCATCGAAGCAGGTTTCGCTTCAGCCACCTTTTATCATTCCTAGACTTGGCAGAGTATATCTACTTATCTACATATGCCTACAAATAATATCTGGTAAATATTGATTGAGATTTGACAGGTTCCAAAAATTGACATATGTGCAATTTATCATCCACGCTTAGTTTCTGTCAATCTTGGCCAAGAGTGCTGGAACAATCAAATTGGCTGAACCAGACTGGAACCGATCAGTTTCAGTTAAAACTGACTTAAACTAGTCAGAATCTGAAGCCAGGGTTATAATTGGCCTGAAAGAAAGAAAGGAGGAAAAGTTCAGCAGAAAGTACACATCCCTTTTCAGAAGAATCAGCAACACCATTAGAAAGTTGAAGTACACTAAACCCTTTTCACAAGAATCAGCAACACCATTAGAAAGAAGACAGAATCAGAGGGAAGGGCACCAAGAGCAAATAAAGTGAGTTGTTGGTTATAAGATGCTGGAGCTCAATTAAAATGCACGAGAGTTTTGATTTAGTTTTGCTTTCCTGAAACAAGTGCTTTAAATCCTTGCCTATTTTAAGCAAAGTGGTTGAGAACAATGACAGGCATGGGGACTCAAACCAGATTAATGAGCTCATCTGTTGTGAGGAGAACCTTACCTATTGTAACTGGATTTTCTAATAGTTTTTTCAAGCCGAACATAGGTACATTCACCATTAATTTCGTTGTTTGCTCAAAAACGTTAATATAAGATGGAACCAGCCAATCAGACTGCAATATAAGATGAAACTAAGGTATCAACGGGCACAAATAAGAATTTCACAATAAAAGAATTTCAGTTCCATCGAACTCAAACTTCTAATTTACACAAGCACTGAGACAACCATTCCCAACTGCTGCCGGAAGTGGACACGTTGCCTGGGATCTTGTCTCTAAAAGTCCTTTCAACAGCTAAAAACATTATATATACCGTAGTCTCCAATCTTATCTTAATGAACATAAATGATATTCTAATAAGTTTATTTGACAGAATTCTCCGAGAAAACCATGACACTCCACTTGTATACTTACAATATGTTTCACCGATGGATACGGTACATCATGCAACAGTGGCAAGACATCATAGAAATGAAATATCCGCCAAAATATCATGCAACAGTGGCAATACATCATGCAACGGTGGCAAGACATCATGGAAATGAAATATCCGCCAAAATATTAACAAGATGGAGCGATTACCGCAAGTGTACACATAATCAGAAAATAAACGAGATGCAGTAAGAAATAAAGTGATCTAGCTCATCGAACCATCAGCTGAAAGAGAAGACAAAGCATAATAACACCGAGCACTCTGGCGTCAGCAACAATAAAACATTGATCAACGAGAGTAAGAAGTCAGAAAACAGCTCATTCAGCTTCCTATGAGTAATAATATTTTGGTCTCCAGCACCAAGTTAATCTGAAGCAGTCCCTGAATTATAAATCTAGACAGCTTCTCATACAGAACCCCTTTTTCTAGAGTCTATCGAAATACGAATATTGTTTTCTTTATGATTCTTGAAGCCATCTCGACCTCAATGGCAGAGTTGACGCATTCTTTCTTTGTTGCCACCAAGAGCAACGGTTAGATCCAAGAAGCATATGCAGAATCTGATTTGATATTTATTTTCTACAATCTGCCACCTCAGGCCACATGGAATAAACCTCAAACTGTAGAAATCATGTTACATAGAGGAATTCAGAGCCGCCTCACACAAAATTCTGAACTGATCTCTTTCATGTGCCACAATTCACCAAGTCCTCTTGCACTCTAGGTTAACATATGACCTCAATTTGAGCACAGAATTTTCAGCCATGCAGTTTCAGTTGTCTGCCTATATCATTTTCTTTGGTGGTGAGCCATCATCCGCTATAAAAATTAAAAAGAAAAAGAACTTCAAGCTAGAAAATGGGAATATCTAAATAGAAGATCAGTCATAGCAGATGAGCCCAAAAAGTACAGGACGGGTTAAATATACACACCTAAATAGAAGCTTGGAGAACATTAAGGAATTAAAACAAGGGTTAATGGCCCTGATACAACTTCGAATTGAATCTGGTTCACAGTTTGACTAAACCAAAGAGCTTTCTTAAATTGTATTCCCAGTAGCAGACCAGTGGTGAGTGTGTTATGATTCTCATTCCTTATTTCAAGTGGTTATATTTGATTTACAGATATTGCAACTTATAGAGGATTTTTTAAATTCTTTTATCATCTTATTCCAAAGCATAGTTTACTAGCTGAAAATGCAATTGAATTATTTCATTCATTATTTTTCTAGGGCATATTCCATTTTTCCTTCATCTCAGTTTGTCTTTCTCCTCATTTATTCCTACAACACTGAAAATCTAAACATGTTCTAATTATCATTCATTATTGCAAGTCACCAGAATTGGTATACAATACTACTAATGGCTTGAACTTGTTTAGGATTTCTTTTTTGGTTCTAGGATCCGTTTCAAAGCATGTGCATTACTGAAACATAATTGGATAATTTGGTTGCTAGTTTATCTAGATCGTAGATAGGATTTTGCTAAGGATCCTAAAAACCAAGGCCACATTCTCCATGGTACTAGAATTAGAAGGTGAAAAAAGGTTAAACCAGCAAATAAGAAAATTTACCTCCCTTAAGAAGGGAAAAGAAAGAAGAGAAGAAAGACCATTATGTAAATGCAAACCAGTAATAGGGAATACGTATTTAGATATTGATTTTTTTTCATTTTCTTTTTCTCCAAAATTTGTATGTTTATGATACATAATTCATTTGGTCATATAGGATATTTATGCCAGATGATGGTGTTATACTTTAGTGACTATTCCGATGCGGTGCTTGATTTCTGATCATCCTGTATACGTGCATATATATGCAGTGGGAACTTGACATATTACCATAAATCTTGCCATCATCTCAATCTAGAAGGGGTTTGCAAATGCTGGAACTATTAACACTGGACCCAAATCTTTTGCCACACCAACCTATGAAAACCTCCACACAAGTTGCTCAACTTTATGATGTGTTTTTAAAGAAGGTCGATATCTTTGTGCTTGACATTATGGGAGGTCTGATGTTTTGCCAAGGCTGATCAAACTCATTGAGAGAATTTGATAGGCATAAACACTATAGAGCTCCTTATAACATACCCCTACCAATCCCCTTCTCTAGTGATGGCTGGCAACCTAATGAAGGTCAATCTAGTCATGGACAGCCTAGACATGGCTCTAGGATAGGGATAAAGAGTGAAGAGGCGAATTTCAAACATCTGATCACCATTGCAAGAACAGTGGAATAGATAGGGTATAAATAGCTCAAGAAAAAGAAACGGGAGTCTTTAAGAATAGTAATGCAACATAAGCACATTGTTATTTAACAATGCTGGTCTAGTTAACCACAATCAAAAAAACAATTAGCAATTAGCAATTAAGCCCAAACAATCTTTTGTGATGAAAATAATGTTGAGGTTGATGGGCGAAGGTTCCTTGCTCCATGTTACCCTCAGAAAGCAGAAAAAAAAAAAAAAAGGAAAGAGAAAATTGAGGTCAACGATGACTTATTTTCAGCACTCCCTTCAGCGTCAACTCCATTATCATCATGCTAGGTGTAGCCTGGTTGATTTGCTGTGTAGCCACATGCCGAGGAACACAAGAACAAGCACCAATAACAAGGTAAACGAGAAGCATAAAATTTGATATTTGAAACAAACATGAAAAGAGAAATATAAAAAAACTTAGTGACTGCCAACATGCAAGGTGTAACTTCATAAATAGTGAAGTACCGAACAGGTGGAATTAAAGGATTCTCAAGAAGATCCAAGGGCTCAAGTCATAAAACTTTGGTACTGGCTCTTATAATAATTCGTTCAAAGAGGCGCACATCCCTTTCACTCATATACAAGCAGACAAAGACCGCTACCAGCCTACCACAACTTCCTTTAGTCAGGGCCCGTCTCTCTCTCTCTCTCTCTCTTTCTTGTCACAACTTTCTCTCCAATTCCTTTTGGGATTCCTAGTCTATTAAGTAGTCTTACGAAACGACTTATAGAGCCACACAACTCTCCGCTTCTCCCAAACAGTAACAAAAAGGGTCCTTTTCTGAGATTCTGTACTCGTTCCTCTCCCAATACTTTTTGGATTATGAAGACATGATATACTAAGATTTGTCCTTTCCTAACAACGTGTGGAAGACTATGCAAGCATCCTCTCTAATGACGTATCCTTCCATACAAATAATATTTCTTTTTAATTCTTCCTTCTTCTGCATTCTTTTATCACCATTTTACGCACATTGTAACCTATTTGAGCGACATTATGTTCAGATGTCAATTAAAATCCACTAATTTCTTGAGCTTTTAGGACACCCTATTTCCATGCACGCATGACCCTAGCTCTTGCACATAGATCTCTCTTAGACAGTACTTCCTTTAGTTCCATGCCTTGATTTTATTCATTTTAGGAGATTGCTGTTTGCTCATAATGGGCAATAAGTAGAAACTTAAAGCTTACTCATGTATTAATGTTGAATTTTCTTGACAAAATGTGAAAATAACCGTTCCATCTTACGCTGTTGACTGGAAGGTTTAGAGTGTTTATGCTGAACTGAAATTATTTGACTTCAACTTGTCTGCAAAGTTTGCACAAATGCGGTTATGTATGCTATGATGTACTAGCCATGCCTCGGTCAAGTTGATCTAGCTAAATTTTAGGCCTTCCCAACCCAAAAGTACCAAAAATCGAAATGTATTTAAAAAGAATCATCTTCTTCTGCGTACACTCAATTCATTTAATCTTGTTGTGGATAAACTCATCGCATTATTTCTTTGTTTTCTTCTAAGATAAAAAGAATGAATAGAGACATTAAAATGACCTAGACGGGGCCCCATCGTCCAAAGCTCCCATGCTCTACATTAAGCCACTGTAAAGGCACCCATACTACATTAAGCCACTAGAGTTTCCTAAGATGAAAAAGTATAGATTGCTATATGTTCCCAGTTCCTCATTCTTTATACTTCTTTCTTGCCACTGGAAAGGCACCCATGCTACATTGAGCTACGAGAGCTTCCCAAAACATAAATTGCTACAAGTTCTTGGTTCCTCGTTCTTTATACTTCATATTTTCCTTTCCAAATGATCAAGGTTATGGACCTATGTTGGATGGGGTTGACTCCAAACTAGCTACCTTCACCAAGCCATCCATAGGGATTTAAAACGGCAGGCTCGGCTTGGGATATTCAGCTGGGTTCCTTTTAGGTGCTGAACATATCAGAAACTATGAACTCTAGATTCCAAGATTGCAATGCAAATTATATAATAATCTCAACTGATCTTCCATCCTTTTTGAGATGGTACTTCACCAAACTATAGCTTCTTGTTGATTACCAGACAATGGAACATCTTGTCTTTCTCTAGCACCGCACAATCGTGCATACTCAGCCACTAGATTGGTACGTTCCCATGGTTTAAACACTTGTGGACATATCTTAGAGAGTAAACTCTCGGAATCCCACCTCCATTTTACCCTTGCAAAGTAATGGTGAAGGTCATCATAAACACCTACCAATCCATTTAAGGTTTGTTTGGTTGGGAAGAATGAGGGTCTGGAATCAGAATCGGAATAGGTGACTCCCATTCCAATCGTTTGGTTGGGAGGAGTCTCATTTCGATTCCGATTCCAGGATGGAATGGGAATGACTCAATCTATATAGAACTCAATCCCTACTCTTCTCTGTGGATTCAAATTTTTATTTCAATTCCGATTCCGATTCTGATTGCGAACCAAATGCTTCGGAAGATTTGACCATTCTGATTTCGATTCTAAGTCATTCCGATTTTCATTCCCATTTCGATTTCGATTACGAACCAAATACCCCCTTAGTTCCACCAATAGCTCTATGTGACCGATATCAAGACTCCCAAATTTCAAGAGATGGTTGTTACATCCTAAACAACCACCTTGACCTCCTAGGAGGTAGCCAATCAAGATCGCAAAGCTCCATGTATTAACACATCTACCCAAAGATATGATAGGGAGATACTAAGAAGAGATTACATGGCACCCAATCCAGTAAAGGAGGTGGGGCCAGTTAGGGTGGTAGGTCTAATTAAGCCACCCAATAGAGCCATACAGGCAGGGGGTTAGCTAGGGGAAAGAAAATAGTTTCTCAAAGTAGCAAGACATAGTAAAGGGAAGAAAGTTGCCAATCCATTGGAGAGGGTTGATAAGAAGCTCATTCACTCAAAGTTTGATGTCATCCCTTTAGTTGATCAATTGCCTAGATCATCTTACAATACGAGTGATGATGCATTTGTGATGAGAGTGCATATGACTCACAATCATCTAGTCTGAGTCGATTTGCTCGCGAGTTACATTTCACTCATGCCATGCAAAATAGGACAATGCACATCGTAAGGCCTGTGAAGTTATGATAATATAGAAGATAGGCCCCTTAAGGTAGTTGAGGACATAGCATTGTTGGAGGTGACGGTATAACATGTAGAGTAAGGTCTCCAGATGTATCTGGATCCTCATCATATACTAGATCCTATCCTACATAGCCGGAATATGGCCCATATGCATATCCTTTGCTACTGTGATTTTTTAGAATGACCAGCCTAGTATTGAACAAAAGATCAATGCCAGGATGTCTATTTAGGAAGCTCAGATGATCGAATGCAGGAATAGGCACAATATCTAGGTTGGGGTCAAGCCCAAGGCCCTAACTATAAAAGAAGGTCCCTATATCTACAAGCAATATAGACACATCATGAGGAACTAAATAACGATATATATATGTACTTAATCCAAATCAATTTGATGTATATATTTTCAAGTTTAAAAATATGCATTGTCTATCTTTAATTATTATAAATCTATGTTTGAAGAATATAATTGCATCGATTAAGCATTCATACAATCTCCTAAGATCAATATGAATTAAAAATATAAAAATATCCTTAAAATCATAATTTAAAGATCAAATAACCTTGAAAATCAAAAAATTGAAAAAGAAAAATGTAGGAATATTGAAACAAAGGTCCTTTGTCTCAATACCAAATCCCATACTGATGTCATCCTATTATAGGTCGGTATATCTGGTATGGTATCCGCTTCCATGTACTGAGTATCGATACGGCCCTTGTACTGCATACCGACTCCATACCAATATAGTATGGACTATATGTACCGACCATACTATAGATCTACATATCAAGTGCGTACCGACCAATATGGCAAATCTTGATTGAATCGATACATATCTATGCATCAAGTGTTAGTACGGTTTGCCTTAAAACCATACCTTATATTGGTATTGAGATTGCAGAACTTGATACCAAGATAATCAAACATCTAAAAAAGCTCTAAAAAGATTTTTGACATACCTTTTATAGGAAAAAATAATGAAATGGTGCAACCAAATGCTTATTTTGAACAATATGAAGGCAGCATCCCACCTGCAACTTTGAATCCTCACCTCTCCTAAAAGTAGGACCTTACGAAAAGGATGTCAACAATTGGAAACAAGTCTCATTGGCAATGCTTTTTTTTCTAATAAAGTACCTTTGCATATTAAAAGATGTAAGACAACTATTTTTTAACAACTATCAGACGTCACTAACTCTTTCATAATCTCCTTTGTTTCTCCTATATTCATACATTCTTCACTTCAAGAATTTGAGCAGCACCTTTATTGATGATCATCAATTAATTCGATGTATTTATTTAGAGGAATTACAAATCAAAACTTCTATACCATTGCAATTCACCATATCTTCTTCTTGGATTAATAACCTTGGACACACTATGCACAATTAATGTGCATTTAAGATCCAGAATTGCTCTTTAGTAGTTTGACTCCAAAGAACTATAGCTACACATTCAATATCCAGAATTATAGCTACTCCCTTAGCTTGCCAACCACCATCTAGTGTTTGCATATCTACTATCTCTCACCACTTTCAAACAATTTTTAGCATGCATTTAACCCATAAGAATTTTTCCTGTATATTGTAAAAGTGCAATCATGTTCCACTAATATCCAAAATATGCCCCCACATAACCCCTTTACTTTCTCAAATTAGTAGTATTTCCTAAGTTTGCAAGTCTATAACTAAGGAAGATGATTGAGGAAATCATGCTCTAGTAACACATCCATTTAGTTTAAAAAGAGCAATCAATGACAAACCTCAAGGGAAAATCCATTTGAATCATTGAACTCTCTCTCAAAAGTAATTTGTATAAGCTTCAAAAGTAATTCATTTACTCTAAGAAAAAACTAAGAATTGCAATTGCACTACCACAATTGAACCTCACTATATGCCTTCTAATATAGGTATCTTGTATTACATGATTGCGCACCATAACAAATTCAAATGTTGCGCATCCCATCTCATTTCTAATTCCAAAAACTGACCATTCACAAACTTCGGGAGTACCATCTTGATCTATCTTAGTAATATGTGCAATTATTATAGCCTTACCTCCATTATATTCCATCAACACATGCTTAAATTATATGACCTCCAACTGGATCTCTTGTGATTTTAGAAACAATAGTTTTCACACTAGATGACTTTTAACTCTCACAGCATTCTTTATAATTTAGTAGATGATGCATGACCACCAATTTATTTTGAGTCAAAACATCTCCAACATTAACTTCGGACTTGTTATGTTTCATTTACTGGGTCCTACCCCATCTAGAAGTCATTGCAACCTTCTTCCAAAAAGAAAAGGTGAAGATTGTTACACAATGTCATGCAACACTAGAGTTTCAAGGGTTGCATCTTTGAGCTCATTCTTTGCTCCAATTTATGTCTCTAAATGCCATGTTACCGTACTACCTTTCCCTACACCATTCAATTGTCTACCAATTATACTTTTTCCCTCTCTAATATTTCTGGCACTACCAAATCTAATTCATCAAAATATTGCATTTATTTCTTTCCTTGAGCCACAATTATGATATATATAACACAGTTATTGTAGTTTTATATCAATAATATAGACACCCAATTATGTACTAACTACTTCAACCATCAATATTGTAGATTTTATCACTCTATGATTGGTAATGACAGTAGCAAATTAGCCATCAGAAGCAACTAGATTCATTAAAAGAAGCTTATGAAACTACAGCAGCACTTAAAATTTTGACAATAACTGGTACATCCTAGGGCTCAAACTTGAAGACAATATCTTGTGCATTGCAGATTGGTGCTGACAAGTTCCATAGGTCATATGCACCCAGTTGTATGAAGATCATGGTCATATCTCTTAATGACTCTATATCATATTGGGCTTGGAGAGTTGTCTGGGATTTGATGTCAAGGGCATAAGCTGCATGGAGGATATTAAAATATTCTTAATAAAATGAAACTTGGAAAATGTAAAATCAGATGACAAGCCAATAGAAAAGCATACATTCACAATAGTAAACGTTACTCATAAGGGTCTTCTGTAGACCAAAGATTAAATACTTGCATCAACACATTATGTGAAAAAGTCTAAGCATAGCAATCAAAAAAGCTGCCTTAATGAGGAAGGAAAAGGTTTTGTAGAACTTGCACAAAAACTTCTAAATAGCAGTCTACAGGAGGTAACCAACAGAAACTTTAAATTTGATAACTAGGAGAACAACTAAATGAAAAAATACTGGTGAAAGTCAAAGTCGTATATAACCAAATTATGCAGAATATATATACAATGCCACAATGGGATTATTACATATGGAAACTCAAATGTGAGCGTTTATGCTGGAATCATGATGTACTTAAATGAATCAGAACATGAATGTAGCTCGTTATGAATTATGTAAAATGTGAAACAAAATCCAATCAAAAGAAAAAAATGAAATTCTGAAAGAGCTCATGCCCACGCATAAGTTACATAAATTATTCATAAGTAGGAATAAACATTTCAATGCCTATCCTCTGTGTCACTTAGTTGACCTTAAGAACACCACCACTGACTTCATTGACTCTTAGGAAGAACAAAATTCCTTGGTATCATGACAAGCAAAAGAAAACCATCGCTAGTGGGAAAACGGGCTCCATCAGTCCTCCATCTTGTAAACATCTGAGCAACCATTGTCAAGCCGGCTTAAAATTATCAAATCCATTTCTTTTAAGAAACCATCTATAGCAGATAAATTAGCTAACGTATTTATGTGTTTGCATTACATGAATAAGAGAAATCCTTGAACGGATAGTTCAACATGTCATTTCCCAGTTAACCCTTGTTTTTCACTTTTTTGGCTAGCTAAGCTGAGCAATGCATAAATATTATAGCGCAACCATCTGCTCAAATTACGTGGGAATATCCATGTAAAACTTAGAAATAAGCAAGTAAGATGACCTTCTTACCCTGAACTTTTCGGGTATCTTGAGCTAATTAAGTAGCTTAAGTCATCTGTTATGAACAGTTGCCAATCTAATGCGTAAAAAAGTACGAAAATTATTAGCTTAATAAGTTGTAGACAAATACTAATGTATTCCATAGTCATCACGCTGTTACCGGTCTAACAAATTCACTTCATTTTGTAGACCCAATTAGCTCCCACAACTCAATCTTCCAAGCCCACAAGATGCCACGAAGTGCTGCTCTTACAAGCTGTCATAGAGGGTGCCTGTGTTATCAACACACATGCATAAACCAAATTCCCAATTACCAGTCAATGTTATTCAGTGGAGAAGAGGCGTGATGATGCTCGAGAAATGTGGACTGGAGGAAGAGGGCTACCATTCAATAACACACTTATACGTCAACA
Source organism: Elaeis guineensis (assembly GCF_000442705.2). Taxonomy (NCBI): domain Eukaryota; kingdom Viridiplantae; phylum Streptophyta; class Magnoliopsida; order Arecales; family Arecaceae; genus Elaeis; species Elaeis guineensis. The sequence goes on along the minus strand of NC_026001.2, from coordinate 84,372,709 downwards.
ATCCACAGTTCGCCTATCCATACGATTTTTTTTTTTTTTTTCCAAATTAAAGTTAGGAAAGAAAGCCCTAATACAATTCAAAGTTTATGAAAGCCAGAAACATTTTGCTCCACCTATTGCAGTGAAGATTGCTAAAGACAAAAACTTTACTAAAACTTGTCCTGACTTTTACCTACAACATCCAGTTGCTAAGGACATTAAAAATTAAATCATAAGATAAAAGATACAAATCCTTAAGCTCCTACTTACAAGATAGAAACAAACACTCCAAGACATAAAGAAGGAACCTGAAGTATTGTCTACTTTACCAGCATAAAAGTAGCATAAGATCTCTGTTAAGAGCATCAACCTGGACAAAGAGTTTCTTAAAAACAACCACATTTTCTAGTATCACATGAATAAATAACACATCGTCCAAATAAAAATCATGAATTTATCTTAAGCAGTCATTTCATCGCTTGCTTTTCATCCCCCAAAGTTACAGAAGATTCATCATGTAAAGGTAACTCGAAGACCTAATAATTCGCAAAACTAGTACATCCCTAGAACACCAAAGATCCTCCACTTCCAACTCAAAGTAAAAGTAACTTGAAATCAACAAGAATTTATCTCAACCAAAAGGATGAATTGCAGCATAGATTAAAGCAAGTACCTTTAGCAAGGATAGCCGAAGAGGGCACCTTCTTTGAGCCAGCACACTCCAAATGTACGTTTTGATCCAAAGGAATTGATCAGGAGAAGCTTTGTGGGGAGAACTGGGGTGACACCGAGAAAGAGCACGCTGGTACACAGCCATGGCACCGTGCAGGACTGCCGACCGGCGTGCTCTCTCTCGTTGTCAGCCGACAATGCCCGGCCAAAGCACCCAACCCAACCCATCATCTCCTACCCAAAAACAAAGAAAAAAAAAAGACCACAAAAACTTACAGATAAGTAACAGAAAGAGATAAAGAAAGTGTCGATCTTACTATATTATATCAAAATAATCTTTAAATCAAAACTATCTTGAAATCAACAGTAAAAAATAGAGAGAAGGCTAGAAGCAAACCTCATATTCTTTTTATGCAAGTGCATCATATCTTTACGTTCTTGAAGTCTCAGATCCACCCCAAGGTGATTCAACCACTCCATCTCAGATCAGGAGGAAAGTTTGAAAAGAAGAAGAAGAAGAAGAAGAAGAAAGCCAAGGAGATGAAGATTTGAGGAACAGATCCAACAAAAAATTTCTGTGATAATCGAAGTTAGTGAGAACCAGATCTAGCTGAAATATCTTACCAGAAGAACAAAAGAAGAAGATTCTAAGACCCGAAATCTAACTAAAAATAGCCAAATCCCTCTCTTCCACGAGTCATGGAAAAGAGAGAATGGAGCCTTGCTCCCCACTCCTAGAGGCCAAAGATTTGCTAAAAATGAGAGACAACTCCTTGAAATGAAACCGTTTCACGCCGGAGATCGAGAAAACAGACAGAGACACCAGATTAATTGAAAAAAATTGAACAAAATCCACAATCCTTTTCGTAGAAATCACGGAAACGTCCTTCAGATCTAGAAAAACAGAAGTATAAATGGATCTAAGAGATCTCACCACAACGAAACAAGAAGTTTCAAGTAGAGAAGAAAGAGGGGAGAGAGAGATAGGAAAGCAGGAGCGAGAATCTCTTTCTTGATGGGAGGAGCGAGAATCTCTTGGCCCCCATCGTCCGCCTTAAGAAGGTACGAGAGACACGGTAAAACTTTTCGTTTCCTATTTTTGGTAAACGATGGCTGAGTTTAACCGCGGTAAGAGAAACAGAGAGAGAGGAGAGAAGAGCAGAAACTTCGAGATTAATTAACGCTAGCCAGCCGTTTTATTTCGCTGGTACACTCCCCCTATCATTCTCTACGCGACCACGTTCCCATCATTAACACACACCAAGCGCAGCACCACACGAACACCCACCCCCTCATACTGACTAGGTGGCCCCACTTTTGAGAACATCTTTACTAACCAATGGGTTAAAACATTGGTGTTCGTAACAAGTTAACGCCGTTTCTCTTTTATTTTGCTGAGAGGGGACGGTTATCGTGGCAACAAGGGTGAACGGGCCCCGGCTAGCGACGTATGGTAACTCGAAACGTGTCACGGCCGTAAAGTTGAAAGGACAATATTGCCCCGAAAGTTTACAACAATTACGGGACTACCATTGAGGGGTTCTGCTCTGGCGTGGGAAATATGCCGTCCTTTTCGGTCACGCGACGTTATCCTCTTTGATCTTATCGAGGAAATGATAAACACACGCCAAATATTCCAACGAACTACTCTAATCTTCTACAGCGAATGGAACCCATAGTGGTCGTATTTGTAAAATATGGGGGCTGTGTATCAGTTTAAGAGAAAAATATCTGAGGTCCGGACGAAGAAGTATTCTGATCGGATGGTTATTTGGGCGGGCGTGTGTAGTACGTGTGGGGTCCATCCCTTTGGATAAGAATGCATCGCTGCCGTACAGATCGATTGGATACGTGATTTGAGCCGTTTGATGCAACAAGTTTTCAAAGTTAACGAAGTATACCTTCACATTATTTATTAATATATCAGCTGCTGATTTATTATTCAGACGTGGGCGGTTGACAAAGGAGGGGCGCGGTACAGAATGCACTGCGCGACAAGTAGTACAAATTGAAATTTGATAGCTACTTTGCTGAGACTCTAAATAAATAAAGATGGTCCAATCCACCAACCAAAAATAAATATAAAATATTAAAAAATTATATATTTATCTATATATATTAAAGTTATATAAAGAAATATATTTTAGATATTTTTGTTAATATTTTTTAAAAATAAATTAAAAAATTCACATCACCATCACGACTGCCTGGAAGCAACTTAGTTTAGCTTGGCTCGGCTCAAGTACAGCTCAAATTTAACTTAGCCAGAAAATGAACTGGGTTTGAACAATTTTTTAAGCTTGGCTCATAGATGATTTGAGCTTCAACATAAATTATTTGCAGAAGTAATGGATAAGCATGATCGGCTAATGAAAGCTTCGCCTCAAGTTTAAATGAACCAAACTTGAGCAATTGAAGTTAAGCTCGACTTGATCTTGAGCCATTTGAGCAACTCACATATTCATGTCTCAAAGTTTAAATGAACCAAACTAGAACAATTGAAGTCAAGTTTGACTTAATCTCAAGTTGAGTTTGAACACACACACACACACATATATATATATATATATAGGGAGCATATCAAGTGAGAGGAGTGGCTTAATGTGATAGATAAGAGGACATAATAATAATTCTTGAATCCACATCAACATTCATATAAATGCCGCGCGTGTATAAAAAAATTAAAAAAAAAGAAGGAATCGATAAATCCTAAAGGTATTTGGACAGTTTGGACAACTGCATTCTCATCTAAATCATTGATGTGAATCCAAAGATTATTATTATATCCTCTCACTTCTTATGTTAAGCCACTCTTCTCACTTGATATGCTTCATATATATATATATAAAAAAAAAAAAAAAAAAAAATATATATATATCATTTCCAACCAAATAATCTGCTGCTTGACTCAGCTCAACTTGGCTTATTTGCATCCTTAATCCATGCATTCGTTTATTTAGTCCACCGATTTGATATGCCAAATACTTTGATGTGCTTGAAAAGTGAATACAGCAAATTCATTAGGCTTGAAAATACTAACTTGGCACTTTTATAATCAATCAACCAATTGTATTTGACAACAAATTCATGACGAACATTAGTCCTTCTTATCGCATGACAAAAAGATCATTTGCATGCATTTCATGGATATGGCAATGGGGAATTTGTGTGGTTCGATAATGGTAGGTAGTTCTTCATTTGTTTCCAAGTATCCCTTAATCACCTACTTTCATATAAAATTAATGGAGTAATGATCTGATGAGTGATATCTAGAAATTTTCAAATAAAATTTATGATATAATTGTCATCTAAAGACCTTAATTTATATGTTACCAAAATAAAAGACATGCATTTATATATAGGTCCACCCTCTCTGCTCTCTATAGAGCTCACAGTCTATGTCGGACTAGTAAGTCATGTCACCAGTGGATGAGCAATTATTGATGATGAAATGGAATCCAATATTTATTTCCTTGTCAGCTTTCCACATGCAGAGAACGATGCCCAAATTAGAAAGAAGAGTTCATCATTCCCATAGGATTAATCCTATGGGTCCAGCCTTGTTATTATGGCAATTTACTGGAATCCACAGTGGGTAGTGCCTGTGGTTTGCATCAAATCACCATACCACGCATGGCAATGGAGCCATCTTTTAGTTGTTTTATTTTTTGGTAAAATTTTTGTTGTTTTAGTTGTAGAGTTGGGCCTGACTCACTTCCCCTTCCAGGATGAGGAGAAACCAAGAAAGCATCAAGAAACAAATTTAATGTGGTCTTTCCATGGTTATAGGATCAAATAGGTTGGTTTTTCTATGATTCTCCATTCATTTCTGCCATGTCTCCATCTTGGAGTAATTAATGATTTTGTCTCCTAGACTCATTTTAAGGAAATGAAGTAACATAAGAAACATTTTTCGCAGATTTTATGTTCATGATATCCATTTAAATTGATCATGCTAGCCAATCAACAACTTTGATCAAAAGAGACCAGAATCTGATTCTCTTCTATATGCTTTAATTTAGTCATTGTCCAAAGAATAATTCTACCCAATTGCAGATTCATGCAAACAAATCTAATGATAGCTTCGCATCAACTGCATTGTTAAATGCCTTCTTATCAATTGGGATGCAAGTGGACTCTCATAGTTTGGACCAAAACTTATAAATGCACTTGGTGGTCCACCATAGATGCATGATTGTGGGCATAATTTAGTTTTCGAGGGGAATGAACAACATCATTACTAGTCCTAAACCTAGAGGAAGGATGAAAGCTTGATGTCTAGGTAATGGCCGATAAGAAAATCAAATAACTTACAACTATGTGACAACAAAATAATGATGCAGGTTTACCTATCATAGTCCACTAAATTAAAATAATATTAAATCACTATCTTGATTTTAAACTATTAACTAGCATGCAACCCATGCAATGCACAGGATATCTTCTTTATTTGAAAAATACATCATCTTAAAAAATTATTTTATTAATTATATTATTATTTAAAAAATAATATATTTTTTATGGATATATCAAAGGTTTAGTTTATTAATAATTTTTTATTAAAATTTAGTAAAAAAGAATAGAATTTTATTTTACTAATATAGATAGAATGATTAGTATTATTAGACTCGAACAACAGAATAATTTTAATATTTTAATATTTTCAGTCTTGTATCATCCAAGTTTCATCACAAAATATAGAATATATATTTTGGAGTAAATCTAGAATATGTGTTTACAATTAAATTTAAGTGGCTCAATCAATATATATTTATCATGATTTGTTTACACATTTATTAAAATCTATGTTTGAGATGGTTGTCAACCCAATTTCATCTAGTAGCAGCTAGAAAAAATCTTTAAATCCAACATTTTAACCATGTAAGAGTTATTCTTCTTAAGTGAGAGGTGGTATTATGCAATATTATATTGTATATTATGCTATAATTGTTCTAACTTAAATTATTAATCTAAAGGTTATTATACCTTTTAGAGAGGGAGATGGGACGTTGTTTTCCCTAGAGTTTTAAGAAATGTTATTTGGCAATGTATAGAATTAAATTTTTGAATAATTATTTATCTTGGTAGGCTTTAAAAAGTTCATCTAACTTTTGAGAAATAATTATCTGAACGTATGGTGAAAGCATAATCTGTACATATTATACTGTATATATGATATAATCGCTCCAATTTAATATATTAATCCTAAGGTTATTACACTTTCCTCCATATTAAGAGAGAGAGAGAGAAAGATGGGACATTGTTTTTTCTGGAGTCTTAAGAAAGGTTATTTGACAGCATATAAAATTAAATTTCTAAATAATTACTTATCATGTTAGGCTTTTAAATTGTTCATTTATCTTTTGGGGGAATATTTATCTGTACACATGACGAAAGCATAGTCTATATAACTGGCAAAAGAAAAGCTCTACCGATACAAAACCTTCATTTAATATATATATATATATATAGAAACACACACACACACACACATATATATATATATATACATAAATAGATACATACACATTGAAATAGTGAGAACTCTCCTTTTGAAATATTTGAGTCCCTGATGCTACCAATACAATTAAAATCAAATACATGCATTTGGAAAGGATGGTCCACACTAATATTTGATTTAATATAATGATGTCATGTTAATCTTGACTCTTTTAATTGAATATAAGATCCTAATACTCTTGGAAGCATGTGTTTCTAGTATTGAAAGCTATCTGGTATAGGTAGTATTAATTAGGACTAGGGTTGCGCATGGTTTAGTTTAGATTGGTTTGAGGTAAATCTTAAACTGAACAAACTTACATCGGTTTTGTAAAATCAAAATCAAAACCAAACTAATCACATAGAAAAATCGATCCAAACTATCCAAAAAATTGATTTATTCTGATTCGATTCATCGGTTTATTAGAGTTAGGCTAATGGGCTTTTTGTAGATAACCAGTAAATTGTCTTCTAGTAGGTTGGAATGCATTTTTCTTATTTGTATTTTCAATTTGTAGGGCTAAAAATAGGCATCCAGTAGTTGCTAAGATGTATCAGTCTTAATGTGGTTAGCATATATTGGTTTGATAGGTGTAAGCATGTAACATGTAATCTGTAAGGTTCAGGAAGATGGAGAGATCAAACTGCTCTAAGCCCATTGACCTAATTGGCAGAAGATCTAGACATAAGCCCTATCTACACCAAGATCGTAGTGGTCCAAACCAAGATTTAAATACTCTTACAGGTAGAATTTCCACCAATGGTGGTGGGAGGGTCTACCCAAATAATGAACCACCTTATATACATACATACATACATATATATATATGTATGTATGTATGTATGTATGTATGTATGGCTCGGATCATTTTAAGTTGATTTTTTAAAGATTTAAGCCAAAATTGAATCAATTTTTTGATTTCAAAATTTTTCAAAGTAAAACCGAACTAAATATGAAAACAATCCTATCCGAACTGAAATAACTAGCTCGAAATCAGTTTTGTGGTTTGATCGATTTTCTTACACACCTCTAAATATGACAATATCTAGGCAACTCATTATGCTTCCCTCCAAAATAAAATTCTTGAAATTAAAATATATAAGCATAATTTGTTTTATCAGCATGTAACATAATGCTATTGTTATATAAGATGTTGTATGAACTCTTGGTGACTAGATTATATTTATTATCTTATTATGTTATTGTGTCAATTTTTGGTTTTCTTAGTTATTTACTAAGTTCAAAGCTTTAAATGTTTATATGTATTGTAGGTCGGTCAAGCCAGGCTCATGAGGTCGGATCCTACTTTGTCCCACGCATGGTATTATTCGCTTTGGCCTTGGGCCGCATGGCTTTGTCCCTGGGCCTACGGCCCAAAAGTACACCACATGTGGAGAGAAGATCAAGCGGTCTTATAAGGCAAGGTTGCCTAACTGAACAACCGATATGGGACTAAAGTCCGTACCCTCTGCAACGTAGCCCCCCCGGTCAGGGAACCGTAGCCTACTCCGAGCAGATTCATCTTTCAGTTAGAACCTTTACCGAGGAGACATTGTATATTGGGGGATCTGCATGGACCACCAGTATTACGGTCGGTCAAGTCAAACTCATGAGGTCGGATTATATTCCATCCTATGCATGGTATTGTCCGCTTTGGCCCTAGGGCCGCACGGCTTTGTCTCTAGACCTACGGTCCAAAAGCGTGGCATACGCGAAGAGAAGATCAAACGGTCTTATAAAATAAGATTGCCTGACTGAACAATCGATGTGGAACTAAAGTCTACACCTTCTACAACAATATGCACCATAAACACATATGTGTTAATTGAGCTATTCTGTAAGATATTTAATTTTCTACCATAGAGCTACCAACAATCAAATCTGACTCTTACTTGGTCAATATTTTAATGGTTTTGAACTAACTCAACTCATATATAACCCGCCTCTCTTTTCTCCCACTTATGCCAGCAGTCCTTTTTTGTAAATCCCATGCGGCAATGATCAATGCTGTCCTACATCTTTTAGGACAAATACACCATCAGTTTTTATATTGTTTATATATAACTGCACCGTGTATGAGTAGCTCGCCGGCATCCCAAAGGTTTGTCATATATTCCCCTTATTTAGAAGAGAGAGTTCCAGATGAAACCCTTGGGGATCCTTTACATTGCGATTATTTCAGAGAAAAATGATAGTCATGCTATGTATAATGACACAGAATTCTATAGTACAAAAATCATACCAGGATTCCAACTTTAAATCTTTAGAGGTTGCATCATATACCACAAAAGTGAAAAAAAAGACATCGACCAACACCCAAATGGTCAAATAGCAGTCACCATAACATGGCGGTGTTCTCCACATTTGTTTTATCTCTTACACAACACAATGAAGGTACTCATCAACAGTTAGTTTGGTTTAAGAAGGGAGAAATCAATCAATCCTAAAAAGTATTAGCTAATGAGTAAAAGACATGACAGTGACTTGTATGTGAACAACATGATGACGAATTTGAAAAAAAACGCATGTAACAACAGCCATGTCCAGGTCTACACTCAATTAGCGCAGACCATGATTAAAAAACAAAGAATAATAGGGGTTTAGGTTCTTTTGTGGGGCCCTGCCGTACCCACATGCAAACCCCAATGTCTAATGATCGCAAAAATGTGCTAAACAAAGCCCAAAACCTGCAAGTCTATGATCATTCTCCATCAGTACCGGACGTATGCATTAAAGAGTTATGTTCGTACTGTGGAGGATGCATTCAGTTACCGTCCTTCTGACCGTTTCACGCAACCACCAGACAGTGCATATGTGGGAGATAGTGATGGGATTTGGGACCAACCATATGATGTGCCACACTGCCCGCCCGTTGAGGGGCCGAGAGGACGGACCGGGTCACACCTGCGCGACACCCAGCTGAGCCACTGGGGAGTGGGAGGTGGAACCCACCGAATTGTATTGGTTGTGATAGGCTCCCTTGCGTGGAAGGACCGTCTGGGTAGATTCCGATTTATTGCGACTGGGGCCTACTGACTTTTTGAAGAGTGGAACGGAGGACCCCCCATGATTTCTACGGGATTTGGGTGGTGGAGCGTCTGACCCGGAATTCGAAGCATTCCGGATAGACTTAGCGTCCAGTCTGTAATTACTGATGGCAGCAGTACGTACCAAAACTTTTGAAACTAAAATTTTTGAGAAATAAAATTTTTATGATTAAAATTTTTAAAAAATATTATTTACTGTTTGATAACAGTTGCCATCGAAAAATTGAGCACCGCTAAATTGGAGTTCAGAAAAAGAGAGCTAATCGAAATCTTTGGATCGGATGTTAGTACTAGATCCTCGATTGATCTCTCAAGTTGGATCTTGCAAAATTATTAAAGGCAGAAAAATCTTCGCACTTGAGGATTCTCTGATGATAGATTTTTCAATGCCTAAATTATTCTTTTATGGAAGCAAACAGAAAAGATCTAAGCTTTTAGATTAAGCTAGCTTATTAATGGAGTCGAGCATGAAGTATGGTAGATTAGAATGAGGGAATAGATAGTGAAAACTCAGAGGATGCCTTATGGAGCATGGAGATCAGAGATAGAGTCAGAAGAACTCAAAGCTTTGTGAAAGAGATAGATTTCAGTTCGTGTGAAATTAGTCTCTAAGAGAAGGTATGCAAAGTAAGCATTCATTTTCTTGGAGGGTCCCGGAAAGTTATATTTTATAGATGAAGATAGATACTTGTCATCTTCAAGAACGTATGCCATTCGCTAAAGAGCAGAGATCCTAGGGACGTGATCCGACTATTAGGAAAAAAGGCTCATACATTCCAAAGTTATTGAGATTGTTCGAACAGGGCTTAAAGAATTTCTTATATGATTTAAAAAAACTAAACTAAACTAACAAAACTTTATGATAGAAAAATTATAAATGACTTACAGAATATTAAAAAATAAAAATGATCAAATTCGGAAGCGTGTTGGACACTATCTTAACGCATATTTTGGTCTCTCTTACAGAAAAATCAAAAAAACTATGTCAAGATATGACCGAGATCTTCCACCTACGAGCACAACCATAGAGGAGGTTGATAGAGATCCCTTCAGCATCTAGAAAAATAATCATAAAGAAAAAGATCTGAAAAAAAAAAAGTTGGAAGGAAGAGAAGGAGAGACTTAGATGGGATGTCTAAGATTAGATCTCAAGATTGTCCCTTTTTTCCATCCAATATGACCGTTTATGACTGTTTGAACTTTTATTGATTCATTAAGACCTTTAATAAAGAGCCAAATGGTTAGAACCTTGATAAGGAGCCCAATGGTTAGAAAATAAAAATTAGATTAAATATATATGATCGTTTATATTTATACTGATCCATTAAAGTTCATAATTAGAAGTCCAATCGTCAGAAATTAAAATATAATAATGAAGAGATTAAAATATTTAAATAAAAAAATTAAAAAAAATAAGATTAAAATATTTGGAGAAAAATTTTGAGTTTTTCTTTTTGGATTCCCTCCAACAATCTCCCATAAAACTCAAATTTTTTAAAATTATAAATAAAAAATATAAATTCTAAGGTACTTATATTATGCGATGGGTAAGATGTCTTAACAGGACTTAACATCACTTAGTATGAATAATTTTTATTTATAAAAATTAGAGTGAATCAGATCTTGAGCTACGTTTCTTTGATCCAAATTTCAACTACCATACACATAGTACAGAATTCTCCATCATAAGTCTGTGCATTAGCGATCTTTCACATGTATTTTGATTTTTCATGAGAGTTATTAGAGACATCCCATATCTCATATCTATGGACATGTATAGATATTCTCATGTAAATGAGTCTCTCCAGGGATGTGTGCAATGTCACATCTCGAGGAGTACCTCTCGAGTCTCATTTAGAGATAAACTCTTTCTAATCACTATATAGGAGTATTAATCATCATAGAAATATGATAAAGTCTGTAACTCCTATATCAAATAAACTAAATATGCTCCCTGATGAATCAATCAGCTTATTATTATCACATTGAACCTCTTTCAAGGGATCTCCTATCATAAAGGTTGGGTTCCCACTACTGGAAGATCTTTTATAGGTTAAACCTCATCTCCCTTGATGACTCTAGGATCTTACTTCTATTTAAACCTTTTATAAGACAAACTGACAAAAAGAGTCTCCCTCCACAATTTCTGAGGCTAACAATGAATTAATAACTAATAATACATATTATATGACCTAGTTTTTTTTTTAAAAAAAATATTAGTCTAATCTTTCCTTAACTGGCCACCGATAAAGCACAACATACACTGCTACTAGAACAATTTACTTTAGTTGATAACCACTGACCTATTATAAGAAATATGAATCAGAATTGTCCAACCATTCCTTGATCGTCATTAAAAATATATGATAAGTGATTGTTGTTACATTAATTACTAGAAGTTTAAGTTGACAAAAAGCATTTATAATATGAAAAAATGGGAGATAATGAAATAATTTTATCAATTCATTGTTCATATAATAAAATCTATTTTTAGACATATTAGAATTTATTAAATTGGTATAAAGATTTAGTTTTAAAAATATTATTTTTATTATGATCAGCATGAAGTCATTAATTAATTATTGCTTTCATTATAAGATGGCCATTATAATGAAATAGCAGGCAAATGATATCAGCAATTTACATGGTGCTTTAAAAGGCAGCTGTCATATGAAGGCAAATAACGTGGTCAAGAGATTGCACATATGGTAACAAGCTACATATGTAGTTATGCTTTTTAACTATTTAAAATGGAAAAAATATTAATTACAATAAAAAAAGAAAAAATATTAGCAATTCTTTTGAAATAATAGCAATATTAATAACAAATAATGACTAACAAGTAGTGCTTATTACTTAGCATAAATACCTACTAGCAATAGCTACAACATAATCAATATATAGTACTATTAGTACCCATATCGGGCCCATCTGAAATGCTCTTAAAACCCGAACATCAACGTTGAACCTGATTCATCCTCACGGAGTCATGTAAGATTGGTCTGCATGTTTGTCCCTAGAGTGCTAAGCAGGCTGAATATGCGGTTGCACAATTCTACGTGGACCGCTCTTTTTGATTTATATGTAGGATGACCATATGTTGTAACTATATATAAGCAATGAGATGCAAACAAGGGATTGCATTGGCATGAATGAGCGCATACACCACGCTTGAAAACACTGACTTTGATCTATTGTTTCATGTACATAAAAAATAAGAGTGGCATGAAACTAAGATATTGACAATCATGATGCTATTTTATTGATAGCGTTTGTAGCTATTTGTATCTTGAATATGGCATTACATTGTTAAGATTATGAATATGCCTTAGATTGTTGGCATAGGGCTTAAAGGATTTCTCTTGTGATTTAAAAAGCTAAACTAAACTAACAAGACTTTGTTGTAGAAAAATTATAAATGACTTATAGAACATCAAGATATAAAAATGATCAAACTTGAAAGCATGTTGGATAGTGTCTTAAAGCACATTCCTATCTCTCATACAGAAAAATCAAAAAAATCACCACAAGATATGACTGGGATCCTCTACTTGCAAACACAACCGTAGAAGAGGTTGATAGAGATCCTTTCAGTATCTAGAAAAATAATCACATAAAAATTCGAAGAGAAAAAGTTAGAAAGAAGTGAAGGAGAGGCTTAGATGGAATGTCTAAAATCCGATCTCAAGATAGCTCTTTTATAACCATCCAATATGATCATTTATGATCATTTGGATTTTTATTGATCTATTAAAGCCTTTAATAAGGAGCCCAATGGTCCGAATATTTAACAAAGAGCCCAACGATCAGAAAATAAAAATGAGATTAAATGCATGTGACCATTAGGGCTTTTATTAACCCATTAAGACCTATAATTAAGAGCCAAATAGTCAAAAATTAAAATCATGATATTGAAGAGATTAAAATATTTAAATAATAAAATTAAAAATAAGATCAAAATGTTTGGAGAAAAAATTTGAGTTTTTCTTTTTAGATTCCCTTCAACAATTATGGATTTTGCTGGGTGAAGGAGAAAGTGGCCCAACGAGCAGACTGGTCACTTGTCATCTTGCAGATAGAAGACTCGGGAGCTCCTCTAGCACGATCGTAAAAGATCAAGTGACAGAGGCTGAGCAATCGTTGCATCACCTTCAATTAAGGACATATATCAAGCTGCTATTGGGTTGTCGGTGCCATGATGAACAGTCCATCTTTGGACATATCAGTAACCATATTTAGGAAGTATTTTAAACATTTAACATATGTTTGATAAATAGAATAAGAAATTATTTTTAGTATGATAAAATAACAATAAGAAACATTGCATAGTATTATATAATAAAGAATAATATAATATAATAATATTAGTATATAATAAAATATTATTATATTATATAATATTAATAATATAATATACTATAATAAAATAATATGATATAATAATATTATATTATTATAAGATACTATAATATTAGATTATATTTTTATAATATAATAACATTAGAATAGATTATATTATATATTTATAATATATCATAATATTAATTATATTATATATAGTATAATAATATAATATAAAAAGATGTAAGATGTAATTATGAGATTTATTGATAGATATTTTGGTCATTAAAAAAATTTTATTTAAACTAAAATAATTTTTCAATATTGATCAGAAAATATTTTTGGTGAAAGCTCTATGTCGAAGCTTTTCCAATGTAAACCTTTTCAGCTATCTAGTAAAGTCAAAATAACTTTTGAATTTTTTTTATCAAACATCACTATATCATTCAAAAGTAATTTTAGAGAGTCAGAAAATATTTTTTGGTATTTCAAAAGCTTTGCTACATGGACCTAAGTCCAACACATTGGATTGAATTTGAAATATAAACTAATTTATTAAAATGGATCAGCCTTGGGTTTAATTTACCCTAGCTGAGCCTAACTCCATCTGAATCTTATATAATATATAATGTATACTTGTATCTTAGAAATCCAACTTTGGTGATCAAAAAAATATTTATTAACTCTTGTTCATGCACCAATACTCCTTATGAACAACCATGAATATAAGCTTATGGGCCTTATTGAACCCTTTCAAATATTTAATCTTTGTAAGTATTTTTTATATTTTTAAACCCAAAAAAAGGGTTCAAGAAGCTCAAGATATGGCTAGAAGCCTAAAGCCCCATTAAGTATCAGGCTCAGGCCTAGGAAGCACTAGGCTAAAGCTTGAACTTGGCCCGGCACACATATTTAATAAATCTAGTTTGGCTATATGTACCAAAAATATAAATATTATCAATGCAATGTAATTTAATAAATATTTTTATAAATTATTAGGAAAAATACTAAACATTGATTACTGATTTGTTTACTAGTTCTACATGAAAGTCAGCAATTAGCTAAAGGATGCCAGAGACTCTTACTAACACCCCACTTATCCACCTTTATCATCATAGTTATTTCTCTCTTACATATTATACTAATTTTTAATTGTTATACACAATAAACTGAGCGGTCATCAAAACAAGTAATCTCTAGTTGTACTCAAGTAAACTCTAAACCCGATCAACTCGACTCTCTTAAGAAAATTTAGGAAAATTGTAAAAAATAGGGTCTATGTTTGCTTATCTTTCATTAATGAATAACAACCGAATTTCATAGTCTTTTTTTCATAATAATAAGGTCCATCGCTGTAGAATTCAGATCGAATTTCTCTTGTAACAGAAAGAGCATAGCTTTCCCAAAATATGCATAACTAGTAAAAATAAGTATTAAAAGCTGAAATTCTTTAAGCGATAGATTTCAGCTTCTACATCCATATTGTTGTCAACTATAACTAATTCTTTCTGATTTGAAATATATGCCCAGTCAAAGCTTAGTTCTACTGACCCATTTCAAGATAAAACAAGAAAATTTAGTCCTCATCGCTCAATGTGTTATATCTTCAAGGAGAGATTCCATATTGTAGAGCTTTTCAATTGAATGTATGAGCAAGTTATAACTTTTGAAGATTTGACGATTTGGCTTTTTAATATACTAGATCTCGCTCCTAGAACTTCTTCGGTCCTCTTCATAGTGATCAAAGTAATTTATAGCAAATTTGATGATCCTCCCAAATCATCATCAATAAGAGAAGGGAAAAGAAAGTTATGCATCAACATTTTAATTTGGTCGCATTTAGTATTTTTTTCTTCTAAATTATGACATCTTTTGTTCTTGATAATGAGTCACAATAAACTTGGTAAGCCTAACTATGTTTGGGGCATAAGTATATAACTTATGGTTCGAAGACCGTTGTTTTGAGAGTTTGTTAAAAAGAATAGTGGATTATATGAGTAAATGTTAGATAAACTTAAATTCCTTAATAATTATAAAATAATTTCTTAGGATTTTAATGATTTTAAGAGTTTTCACACCCTGTTTTGCCATTTGCATGGCACAAGAATATATTGCACAAGAAAAGCTTGTACATTAAAGATGGAGACTTTTATTTTGATCTCTTTTTTAGTCCCATTTCATATATATTTTAATGCAAGTCTATTTGCATTTGTACCATCTACAATTAGGAAGGCCTAGTTGGATTTTTGGGCTAAACAATGCAAGCACAGGCATGCAATTTGCTAAGCATGACCACGCTGTGCACTTGCATGAACAAGATGGCATGCAACATGTTTGTGGTTTCCCTTTTGGCCTCCTTTCATGCTCTTCTCAATTTTTCTACATTGTTTTCTTGTTATAGTTTACAAAATGATTCCTAGAATTTACATCTTTAGTCAATTTTACATCGACATTTAGCACATCTCTAGTCTAGGCAAGCCCACCATTAAGTTTTCCTATTTCTATTTTTAAGGAACTTCAAAATATTCAGATCAAGCTCTAAAACATGAATTTCCAAGAATTTTTCATATTTATGATACTATTTGTCTAATAGTCTAAGAGCAAGGAAGACTTTTAAATTTCTAAAAGATATATCAGAATTTTAGAAAATTGCTTTCACATCTATTTCCTGAATATGATTACTTCTCTTCGTTTAATGTATGCACAAATTTCAAATATTATATATAGATTTCTAGTTTATAACAACTAATAGAAATTGTTATAGGGGGAACCTGCCATCGGACCTGACCTTCTCCTTATTGAATTATGACTGAACACTCATCTCAGATACCTCACTAATGACTCAAAAGAAAGACAAAAGACTCTCTCACACATCAGAAAGAGAAGATCAGGAAATCGAATTGGCTTCTCACTACAAGAAAATTCATTATTACGACGGCCAAATGTCATCGCTAATAAACAAATCACTGTCGCTAATCCTATTAGTGATACAAAGCTGCCGCTAAAAAGTCATCGAAAAAAAGTGCGACACTAAAGCAGCTTATTAGTGATGGCTAAAGAGCCGTCGCTAATAAAAGCATTAGCGACAACATTTAGCGATGGCACTCCGTTGCTTATAATATTTTTTGAATTTAAAATTAAAAATTTAAAAAATATAATAGTGACGATAATTCGTCGCTAATAAACCGTCGCTAATATTTTTAGCAACAAAATTCCATCGCTAAAGCCATCGCTAATAATTCTATATTTTTTTTAAAAAAATATTTTTAATAATTATATTTATAAAAATCTATTATAATTTAATTAATAGGTAATTATATTTACGAACATTATGCCAACTAACAATTGACTATCACCATCATAAATTAAAAACTAATATTATATATTAAATCAAAATTAAATTGTATAAATAACACTGCTCAAATTTTAAATATAATATATTAAAATTAAAAAAAATCAATGGAGATCATCTTCTCCTCCTGCTCTTGTATGTCCTCTACAGCAGCAAGTAGATGAGAACTGGATATTCCAGCATCTTGTAATGAAAAATAAAATATTATTAATAATTTTAAAACTAAATTATTTAAAAATATAAAACTATTGTAATTGATACGTCTCAAACCTAAATCTTTACGAAAGGATATATTTTAATATACTACATCGATTCTTGAACAAATTCACTATAAGAAAAGAGAGTTTTTGAGATAAATTTATTTATGACAGAAAGAATTTTCATCATCAATAAGACTATTTATGATGAAAATAATTTTTCATCGCTAATAATAAATTATTTATGATAATTATATTTTTTCATCGTAAATAAACTATATTAGCCACAAAAATTTCATCATTAATATAAATTATTTATGATGATTATTTTCATTATAAATAATAAAATATTTATTTTAATTTTAAATTTTTAAATATTAGTGATAAAAAGGTTTTCATCGTAAATAATATAAGTTTTTATGATGAAAATTAAGTTTCTATCATAAATATCTGTTATTTATGATCAAAAATTTTTGACACTAATATTTGAAGAAAAATAAAAAATTTAAAAAATTTAAAAATTATAGATTATTTATGATGAAAACTTTTCATCATAAATAACGAGTATTGCTGATGAAAATTTATTATCCATCGTAAATACCTGCTTATTTACGATGAATATTTTTTATCACTAATATTTAAAAAAATAAAAGATTTTAAAATTTTAAAAATTATATATTATTTATGATATAAAAGTTACATCATAAATAATAGAGTATTTATGATGATAATAATATTTCTATCATAAATAATAATTATTGATGATGAAAACTTTCATCGCTAATATTTAAAAAAATTAAAAAATTAAAAATTATAGATTATTTATGATAAAAATATTACATCATAAATAATCCAATATTTGTGATGGAATACCTATTTTTCATCATAAAATATGTGATGATTTATGACAAATATTGTTCGTCACTAATATGTAAAAAAATAAAAAATTTTAAAAATTTAAAAACTACAGACTATTAGCGATGAAAATTTTTCATCATAAATAATTTAGTATTTATGATGAATATCAACTTTTCATCACAAATACTCAATTTTTATGATGAAAAATTTTCATCGCTAATATTTAAAAAAAATTTAAAAATTTAAAAATAACAGATTAGTTGCGACAAAAATATTACATCATAAATAATCAATATTTATGATGTAAATTTATTTTTCATCATAAATACTCCTCTATTTACGATGAAAATTTTCATCGCTAATATTTAAAAAAAATAAAAAATTATAAAAATTTAAAATTTTTAGATTATTAGCGATGATTTTTTTTTTTCATTGTAAATAGTTAATTATTTGAGATGAAAATATTTTCATCGTCAATATTTTAAAAAAAATTTAAAAAATATAAAAAATATTTACGATAATACTTTTCATCTTTAAGTTTCTTTAAATCTGTCTCATTGTTCAATTTTGTATAGGTTGTTGGTTCTAGATTTTTGAATCCACTCCTTTTCTCCTTGGTAAAATTTTAGAATATGGGGTTCATCATTTTGTATATCATCCCATGGAGTATGATGATATCTAATGTTGAGATATGGGGGCAGTGGAACTTGTCTCCTGTGATCTTCTACCATCCTAGAATATAAGCAACAAGGAAACTTTGAAGGTAGTGAAAGAGTTATTGGTGACTTTTCTAGCATTAGCAAATTTTGTTAGCCTAGCGGAGGGTTGCAATGAATAGGATCGGATCAAGTCAGGATCAGATTAGGGTAGGCTGTAGACATGGGTGCCTAGAAAAAGTAAATTGGAATATAGCTTAATTTATTGGATAAATCAAAGATTCAAAATTTAACCTGATTGATTTATCGAACAGACTATATAACCTAAAATGCATAATCTACTTAATAAACAAGTCTAATAGATTAGGGCCCATGATTAATTATGAATCCTATTTGAATAAGTCACCTGACTATCTAAAATCTATGGATTGTCACATGTTCCCAATATTTCATATCCTACTCTATCTAGACCTACTTATCTCAAATCTATAGATTCTCAAATATGTTTGATATGATTAATTATTTAACATGTTAGTTGAGTTAGTCCGCTTATGATATAATCTTATACCAAATCTAGACCTACTTATATCGGGCTGGGTTTGTGTCCTTTGGGCCATATTTCTAGGCCATTGCATTTGTTTTGGGTTGGATGAACAACGCTGCAGCCCAATCCTCATTGGGTCCCGTCTCCAATCTTCGACCTCCCAACCTCTGCTTTTCTCCTCTCTTAGTCGGGTTCTACACCTGGGGCTTTTAATGAATGGTGGTGTTCTCAATTTTCAAAAGTAATATTGAAGCCTTAAAGCCCATCAAGTTGCTGAATGAAAATTTTAGAATATATATATATAGTAAAATAATATCCATTCAAATTTTTTTTGTAAAAAATAATTAGCGATGAAAATTATTTTTTATTGCTAATAAGATAATTAATAATGAAATATTTCATTTTCATCATAATTTTTTTGAAAAATTGGGATAATTTTTTTTTCATCAAGAATTATTAGCGATGAAAATCTTTTTTCATCGCTAATTATGTAATTAACGATGAAAATTTTTTCATCATAAATAATTTTTTTTTGTGAAAAAATTTTTTTAGCAGAAAAATGAGATTTTTTTTATGGGAATTATTAGCGATGAATTTTTTTTTCCATCGTTAATAGTGTTATTAACGATGAAATATTTTGTTTCATCGTAAATAAATTTTTTGGTGAGAAATTTTTTTATTAGAGATTTTTTTTTGAATTATTAACGATAAAATTGATTATTAGCGATAAAAATTTGTGTCGCTAATAGTTCACATCCCATCACATCCCATCGCGCGAAACCCATCTTCTTCCCCTCCCCCTCCCGTTTTGCGTGAAATCAATTTCCCCCCTCCCCCTCTCTGCTCTCCCCTCTCTCCCCACCGCTGCATCTCACCACCGCATCTGCTGCCTATCCGCATCCGTCCGCCATCCACCGTCGCATCCGTGGTCCCGTCGCTTCCCGTCTGTCACCGAAGGTAAGGATTTCTATTTTTTTTTGGTATTTTCTCGGGCCACAGAGGGGCCGATGGGGATGGGGCCGATGGGGATGGAGCCAAAGATGGGCCGGCAGGGATTGGCCGGCGGTGATTGAGATCGGGCCGGCAGGGATGGGGTCTGGGGCCGGAGGTAAGGATTTCTTTTTTTTTTTTTGGTGTTTTCTTGGGCCACCAGGGGATGGGGTCGGAGATGGGCCGACGGTGACTAAGACCGGGTCGAAGGAGATGGATTTCTTTTTCTTTTTTTTTTGGTGTTTTCTTGGGACACGGGGGGGCCGGTGCGGATGGGAACAGAGATGGGCCGGTGGGGATTAGCCAGTGGTGATTGAGATCGGGCCGGCGGTCAGGGGAGACGGGGTCAGAGAGGGGGCCTGCTGATAAGTGACATATTTTTACATTTATTTTAGGTATTTTTGATAATTTATGGTGCTAACATCTTCTAAAAAATTTAAATTCATAAATAAATTAAATTTTTTTATAAAAATAGATAATTTTAAAAAAAATATAAAATTAGAACATATTTATGAAAAATAGATATTGATTTAACTGAGAATTTAAGCATCAAAATAATGAAAATTTTTTAAAAAATTTAATACATATTTTTTCTTATTTTTCAGGTCAAAATTGAAGAAAAATCAAGAGAAAATATCTTAAAAAATAATTTTTATTACCTTCAGTGCATGGTGGATCGATCGCTCGGTCCATAGAGTCGATGGCACGATCCACAAGAATAGTTTCGCAGCGCACAGCATGGCTCACAGGCGAGGTGGAAGGTTTTATGTGATCTAATGGCTAAAAATTGATCTAGAGGTTGATCCAACGGTTAACATCGTTCCCGAGTTTGAATAGAAAATCCAGGGTGCTGATCAACGGCCCAGATTCCATCCAAGGCTTGATCCGATGGCTGATATTCATCCCGACTATGTTAAGAAGATAAAAGGTACGATTCGATGGTTGAAAATAAATCAAGCACACGATCGGACAGCTGAGAATGTCTCCGACCGTAAGAAGGATTTAAACAGTGATTTTTGATCAGATCTGGACGGTCCAAGGAAGATCTGACGGTCAGAAAAATTATTATAGATATAATACGTTTTCTAAGAGTTTTAGGACTCCTTTTGTGACCAAAAAAAGATAAAAAATTTATCTATAAATAGAAGGTCTGGAAATAAATCTTAGAAGAAAAAAAATTCAATAGAAAAGCAAAAAAAAATAAAAAAAAAATTAGATAAATTTAAAGATCTAAGAAGAAGAAGAAGAGAAGTCGGTTCACTCTACGGAGTATGAAGAAAGAAGGAGAGGTCATCAACCATCTTTCCAATGAGGCTGGACTAATCAACTTTAGATTCTTGTTATAGTTTTATTTTTATTTTATTTTATTATTTTTTTAAATTTTTTATACTTAGATTCGATCCGACTTACTACTTTCTACATATTTTTAATTTTTATTAAAATCAAAATTAGATTGATAATCACGGTATCCTAACGACAACATCACGATCCTATCAATTTTTGATGCCGTTGCCAGAGAAGGCACTAATTTTAATGTTTGATTTCTTTAATTTTTTTATAAATATAACTTATTAACTTTTTTATTTTTTATCTTTGTGCAGAAAAAAAATTCAAAAAAGAGATAGAAAAGTTTCCAATTTTGCTTGGTGAGATCAAACCTAATTTAACTATTTTTTTTCAAATTAACCTAAAATTCATTCACATAAACCTAATAAAAATCGTATGACAAGAGTAGAAACTTAATTGTTTAAAAGTATTCATCATCTTAGATTTATTTTCGGTGATCGTTGAAGATAAGGTAAGCTTTCAAATTTGATTAATTTCATGCATCTAATTTAGTTGCATAAAATCTCTTATTTGAAATTGGTTATGCTTATTCATCTCAAATCAATTTAAGAGCAACACCCATAACAAGATAAGATGGAGATTTCATCATCTTTTCTTAGTCCAAAAACAACCAATCAGTATCCTGCATTAACCCTAGCCTAATTAAAATTCAGTAGATATTGGCCCCTAGGATCAATTGTGTTCAGTTTGAGTATTGTGGTGAAGTCAAGTGCAAAGTAAGTTTGGACTCATCCCAGAAACTAGTGTCTAAGGAAAGAGGTTATAAGGGCTCAGCCTAAGTGGACTCGTGGTTATTTAATTGGTTCCGTTAGCTTACCTGACCAGTCTAATTGGTATCTAAGGCAAGCAATGGGAGGACCCCCATAACCCCACCTTTTATCTGGTAGTTGATAGAAGTGAGAACAAACTCAATTTGCATCTAGACCCAACCACTGTACATCGAACTGTTAAGTCTAAGAAATTCGTAGGTGTCTAGGTTTAATTGCTGCTAACTTGATTACAATTAACACTCAACCATAACTAATTCTGTGGTAAAGTCAAGTGCAAAGTAAATTTGGACTCACCCTGAAAACTAGTGTCTAAGGCAAGAGGTTACAAAGACTCAGCCTAAGTGGACTCGTGGTTATTTAATTGGTTCTGTTAGCTTACCAGACCAATCTAATTGGTGTCTAAGGCAAGCAATGGGAGGACCCCCACAACCCCACCTCTTATCTGGCTAGTTGAAAGAAGTGAGAATAAACTCAATTTGCATCTAAGCCCAACCACTCTAGATCGAACTGTTAGGTCTAAGAAATTCGTAAGTATCTAGGTTTAATTGCTGCTAACTTGATTACAATTAACACTCAACATAACTAATTCTTCTCATCTTTCATCTTTAAATCTAGGACTTTCTTAAGGATATCACCTTTAGAACTTCTCTCTTTCTTCTTTTTCTCCGTCCTTTCTCTTTTTTTCTTAAAAAAAAAAAATCTCTGAACCACATATATTAGGATTTGCACTGGTATATGCACGATATAATTTTTTCTGATCTAGTTGAATCTAATTCTAAAATTAAACGACTGATCCATGTTACACCTGATAATCAAATGGCTAGAAATCCTGAGAACCACATCGGCATATAAAAGAATATTTTATTTCTTTCACCTATAATCCATCAATATTTTTATCATTCTATGGAATCAAACATTCAGATTCTAGTCATGAGGTCGATTTGAACCTGATAACTCAAAAATTAGATAAAATTGACCTTCTTATAAATAAATACCTAGCCCTAGGTCCACAATCTCCTACGCAATGCATATAACCTTCCAATTATCAGAAGATTTATTTTATCTGTGCTAGCCCAGCCCATCATGTGAGTGAATGTTCCATGGCTGTATAGTTTTCACCTTTCAT
The DNA here is from genome assembly GCF_000442705.2 of Elaeis guineensis. NCBI lineage: Eukaryota > Viridiplantae > Streptophyta > Magnoliopsida > Arecales > Arecaceae > Elaeis > Elaeis guineensis. The sequence continues at coordinate 84,349,330 of NC_026001.2, read as the reverse complement.
CCAAAAATAAGTTCAAGCTGCTTAAGATTACTCCAATCTTGTCAATGATCCATTCTTAAATGCATATAACCAAAATTGGAGGAATCATCTAATTTTTCTTGGAGATCCCAATAGACTCAGGCTCAGACCTAAAGTTTTTCTATGCAGAACTTTCAGAATAGACCCTAATACTAAAATTATGCTTATAATAGAGATCAGCCTAGTCAACCTATCCAGCCATCATATTACAATTAGCCATCATACCTACTTCTTCAACAGATCAATCTAGCCGACGATAGGTTTAGCCAACTTCAACAAATGATTATGACCTAATAGCAATCCCTGACCAGGCTAGAAACATAAATAGGTCAATTAGCTGAGTCTACTATAAGGAGAGAACTAGGTCAATTATCGAGCCAATCAATACCGAATTTCAAAAACAACCCAACCAACCATCTGTACCTAGTCAACAATCCAATGTCCTACCTAAGAATCCTCAATTTGAAAATGATAAAGTAATCTCTGAGATTAAAAGTAATAGGATACTTAAGGACCCATATCAAGTCCAGGTGAGTGAGGCTAGTATTGATGCCAGCCAAAAAGAGAATTTGGAAGAAGAAGTTAGTACTGAGGCTAATCCAATAGAAGAACCTAAGTCCAAAATTATTTTTGATCTGAGCAAAAAAGACAAAGGAAAGAAGAGAGCGGATGAGCTACCCGAGATATATTCACCAAGAGTCCCATTTTCTTCAGTCCTAGAAGCCGATTCTTCTACTCTAGAATTATCACCTCTTCTAGAACTGAAATTATCCTTGGTCACATCCGAGTATCCATGTTTAGAATCAAGTGATATCCTTCCAGTACCCATTACATCAAACTCAACTCCTAATCCAAAAACTCAATTCATGAGCATTTTAGAAGAACAAATAGAAAAAATTTTTAACAAACAAGGATCTGTGAATGGGTTTGTGAATTATCTTACTACAATTAAGAACGGAGATGTGCAATACTTTCTGAAGATTGATAATAAAAATTAAAATTTATTATAGATCATCTTCCTGAGATTGACAATCCAAAATCATTGAAATTTGTTAATCCAATATTCGATACGAGGTAGATGAGAGAATCAGTATGGTCTGATTGAAGACGGTAAACTTAGTACTTTTTGGAAGGCAATCCAGTTTTAGTTTTAGCTTTTACTTTTTATTATTTTTTGTATTTTATTTAGGTTAATCAAATCTTATTTAGTATCTTTTGTAGGGATCTGAAGATAATATTGACTAAGTTGGGGGGAGAACCAATTTTGAAAAGACTTCTGGATTAGGTGACATCTCTTCTTTTCTTTCTCTTTGCATGCACCCTTCATTTTTTTTACTTCATTAAGGACAATATCGATTAAGTTGGAGGAAAGAATAATAATAATTTTTTAAATCCTCAAGTAAATTAGTATTTAGCATTTAAGTACCTGATTATACTTAAGAATCAAGTTAAATCGAGCATTTTTAAAAGAAAATTGATGTACTGACTAGAGAGTTTGTGAGATGTTGAGAGATCAAGTATTAAAAAAACTCAATAAAGAGTTAAGTTTAGAATTTAAATAGTTTTCTTTGAGTATTTCTAAATTTTTCTACCAACATCAAAGAAGAGTTTACTTCTTATGGACTTGTGTAAAGTAACTATATGTTTTTTTATATATATATAAAAAAAAAGAGAGAAAGAGTTTTCAAGTACTTCATGCTGAGTAACCGGACCTCTTTGTCTAAGCAAGCATTGAGCTTCATGTCAAAAGGTACGAAGGGCAAAGAAACTTTATTGTAAAGCTAGTTTTAACTCGTAGACTATTTGATTCGAGTAAGTAAGTCCGAGGGGTATTCTGTACCTAGTCCTAAAGCCATCTGGTTTGGGAGTCACTGATTGAAATTCATCACATGGGTCAAACAAAAAATTTAAGGGGTTAAGACACTCAATAGTAGTACAACATTAAAAAAAATTAAAAAAATCAATAAATAAAAGATGGAAGTAACAACATACTTATCCATATGAAGATTAATGATTTAGAGATAAAGATAGGAGTAATTTAGAAAAGTTTAAAAAATATTTAGTATTCTTAGTTTAACTCTCACATTGATTAGTATTAATACCCCAATGACATAACTCAGTTACGCTCTACTAGACATCGGTGATCTTTTTTGAAAATTATTTGATGAAATTCAAAACTTTAAGTTAAATGGTACTTAATTCTAAATTTTTTTTTTCTCGAGGATGAGCAAAGTTCAAGTTGGAGGGTGTGATAAGTGGTATGTTTTTATATTTATTTTAGATATTTTGATAATTTATGGTGCTAATATATTCTAAAAAATCTAATTTCATAAATAAATTAGATTTTCGTATAAAAATAGATAATTTTAAAAAAATATAAAATTAGAACATATTTATAAAAAATAGATGTTGATTTAATTGAGAATTTAAGCACCAAAATAATAAAAAAATTTTGAAAAATTTAATGCATATTTTTTCTATTTTTCAGACAAAAATTGAAGTAAAAATCAAGTAAAAATACCATAAAAAATAATTTTTATTATCTTCGATGCACGGTGGACCGGCCGCTCGGTCCATAAAATCGATGGTGTGGTCCACAAGAATAGTTTCATGATGCATGACGTGGCTCATAGATGAGGCGGAAGATTTTGCGCAATCCAATGATTAGAAATTGATCTGGAGGTTGATCCAATAGTTGACATCATTCTCAAGTTCAAATAGGAAATCCATGGTGCTGATTAACGGTCCAGATTCCATCCGAGGCTTGATCCGACGGCTGGTATTTATTCCGACTATGTTAAGGAGATAAAAGGCACGATCCGACGGTCGAAAATAAATTAAGCATGCGATCAGATGGCTGAAAACATCTCCGACCGTAAGAAGTATTTAAACAGTGGTTTTGATCAGATCTGGGCAGTCCAAGGAAGATCCGACAGTTAGAAAAATTTTACGGGTATAATATATTTTCTAATAATTTTAGTGTTAGATGTGTGCCCTAAATGCCAGATTGGCTAACACATTCCTGTACAAATGTAAGGCAAATTTATAATTTTGACTATAAATGAATAAAAGGATTATTCTACTATCACATTATGTACATTATGTCTGTGATACATCCTTTGAGTTAGTAGGAATGTTAATTCATATTTTTAAGAGTTAAAAATTTAAGGCATGAATTTACATAACTAACTTGTTGGGTATAAAATACCCACAGCCGGAACCCTCAACGGAGTCGACATCAGCAAGTGCAGCTCCGCCCGGACTCCTACGGGAGCCGGGCTCCACCGTCGACATCAGCAAGTGCAGCTCCGCCCGGACTCCTACGGGAGCCGGACTCCACCGCCGACAGCAAGTGCAGCTCCGCCCGGACTCCTACGGGAGCCGGGCTCCACCGTCGACATCAGCAAGTGCAGCTCCGCCCGGACTCCTACGGGAGCCGGGCTCCACCGCCGACAGCAAGTGCAGCTCCGCCCGGACTCCTACGGGAGCCGGGCTCCACCGCCGACAGCAAGTGCAGCTCCGTCCGGACTCCTACGGGAGCCGGACTCCACCACCGACAGCAAGTGCAGCTCCGCCCGGACTCCTACGGGAGCCGGGCTCCACCGCCGACATCAGCAAGTGCAGCTCCGCCCGGACTCCTACGGGAGCCGGGCTCCATCGCCGACAGCAAGTGCAGCTCCGCCCGGACTCCTACGGGAGCTGGGCTCCACCACCGACAGCAAGTGCAGCTCTGCCCGGACTCCTACGGGAGCCGGGCTCCACCGCCGACATCAGCAAGTGTAGCTTCGCCCGGACTCCTATGGGAGCCGGACTCCGCCGCCAACATCAGAACAGCTCCGCCCGGACTCCTACGGGAGCCGAGCTCCGCTCTCAGTATCAACTGATGGTAAGCTCCATCCGGACTCCTACCAGAGCCGGACTTCTCCCATAACTTTGATTGCAGTGCAGCTCCGCCCGGACTCCTACGGGAGCCGGGCTCCACCGCCGACAGCAAGTGCAGCTCCACCCGGACCCCTACGGGAGTCGGACTCTGCCGCCAACATCAGAACAGCTCCGCCCGGACTCCCACGGGAGCCGGGCTCCGCCCTCAGTATCAACTGATGGTAAGCTCCATCCGGACCCCAACAGAAACCGGGCTCCAGCCGTTGCTGAGCTTCAATCGACAGATTCGCGCCCCCTGACAGGCCCTCAAAACGGCCACGATCCTGCTCTACTTCCTGTGGCAGACTCCGCGCAGTACCATCATTCCCTGACAGGCCGCAGTAACCATAGCCGCCCTGCTTCACTTCCTGTGGCGGACTCCGCACAGCTCCACTATCCCCTGGCAGGCCACAGTGACGGCCACGAACCTGCTCCACCTCCTGCGACGGATACCACGCGATTCTCCTACCCGCTGACAACGGATGCTACTCCACCCCCCGTAACAGACTCCACGTGGCGGGCTGAGGTGATGGCCATGTGTCTGCTCCACTAACTTCCGTAATCAATCCCCTGACCGTGGGCGGCCCGCTACCAGGCGGTTACAAACGTCGCCATCAATCCGTTGCCTCCTCCGCCTATAAAAAGGGGGATCCAGATACGCTATTCTTTAAGCTCATTCTTCCTTATCTCAAAACTCTGCTAAATTCTCCGTTCGAGCACTCCATTCTTGTTGAGGCAGAAAACTGACTTGAGCGTCGGAGGGTCTTGCCGGAGCAACCCCACCTCCGATTTAGACTTCCCTTGCAGGTCCCGGTGGCGACCGCGGCTTCCCCGACTCCAGCTTCTCCGGCGCAAGCGGATTTTTGCACCAACAGGATTGGCGCTAGAGGAAGGGGCTGTGTCTTCGCAGCACCCTTGTTCTTGAAGGAGTGTTCAACGGAGCTGCCTCCGACCGTCTCTCCGTCATCCACTCCTAATCCTCCCCCGCGAGATCGACACCCGATGCCTCCACGCAGGGCGTCCGTCCACGACCTCCGCGGCCAGATCTCAGGCTCCGGCCTCCCCTCCCGTTTCTCAGCCTCCTCCTCCCCCTCCGGCGGCGACGGTCGGCGCAGAGCAGTTTGACTTGCTGGCACAGCAGGTCAAAGGCCTCGTCGAGGCCGTACAAGCAATACAGCAGCAGCAGCCGCAGGCATCGGCGCATCCGGAGGGGGCATCTCCGGAATGCCAGAACCCGGCGGTGGGGCGGGCCACCTGGGCCAGCCCCCCCGTCCTTCTTGGGAAGGCGAATCCGAGGGTAGAGAGCCCTCAATCGGACCACGACTCCACCCCTGGGAGATCCCTGCCCCCGTTCTGCCAAAGGACCCTCGAGACTCGGAGTCGAGAGGACTTCCTGGACCGGAGGCTCCAGGAGATGAACCGACGGATCGAAGAACTCCACCATGCGCCTCCCGCTTATGGTGAGGATATCTGCACTGACCCTCCCTTCTCCCAAATGATTATGCAGGAACCGATCCTGCCGAATTTCAAGCTCCCCCAGTTTGAAAGCTACGACGGGACGTCGGACCCGGTGGACCATCTGGAGGCCTTCCGAACGATGATGCTGCTTCATGGTGCTCCCGACGCCATCTTGTGCCGGGCTTTCCCGTCTACTTTGAAGGGAGCAGCAAGGAACTGGTACTCAGCTCTGAAGTCGGGTACCATATTCTCCTTCGATCAAATGAGCCACCAATTCGTGGCCCATTTTGTCAGCAACCGGCGTCCCCGGAAAGGTTCGGAGTCCCTCATCAACATCAAGTAGAGGGAAGGGGAGTCCATCCGGGCCTACGTCAACCACTTCAACATCGCGGTGTTGGAGGTCCAGAACTTGGACCAGTCAGTCGCCATGGCCGCCCTGAAAGGTGGCCTTCAGAAGAACGACCTCTTGTACTCCCTGGAGAAGAAGTACCCCAGGGATTTTGCTGATCTACTGGCTCGGGCTGAAGGATACGCCCGAGCGGAAGAGGCCTTCAAAATGAAGGACGAAGAGACTGCGAGGGAACGTCAGGCGGGAGATTCTAGTAAGCCCGCAGTCGAGAAGAGGCCAAAGGAAGCCCGGCCTCGCTCCCGATCCCCTCCTGGACATAAGCGCGCCCATACTCCCCCCAGGGCGCGCAGGCAGAGAAGCCCGGACAACAGGTTTCGGCGGGTTCCCCGCCAGGGAAGTTCCGCAACTACGCCCCCCTCAACGCCTCGAAGGCCCAGGTGCTGATGGAGGTCAGGGAGCAGCTCCCTAGGCCAGAGAGGATGCGCACGCACCCCGAAAAGCGCAACCCCAACAAGTTCTGCCTCTACCACCGCGACCACGGCCATGACACCGAAGAATGCATCCAGCTCCAGGACGAGATCGAGGAGCTCATCCGGTGAGGTCGACTCGACAGGTTCATCTGCCGCAGGCCTGAGGGTAGGGGAGACCGGCCAAGAGCCCTCCCACCGCCCGAACCGCAGAAAAGGGAGGAGCAGCCCGGGGATCGGCCTCCTATCGGGACCATCGACTCCATCGCCAGAGGGCCTCAAGGAGGAGCGGGAGAACTGTAAATGTATCACTTACTATTTCGTTTTGAATCTACTCTTCTTTCTAGCTAACGTGCCCCTCCTACTTAACATGGATGTATTATGACTGAATATGACCCCTCCAAAAACAACGGCCATGTCGGGAACAGGAGGAGGACCTCGTCCTGACATGAGCAAAGTCAAAGGCCCGGTTTTTTTAGACCGGATGGGGGGAGAGGCCTTACAACGCCCTAATATGCCCCCACAGCCCTGTTAGGGACAGGAGGAGAACCTCGCCCTAACTTGAGCAAAGTCAAAGGCCCGGTTCTTTTAGACCAGATGGGGGGAGAGGCCTTACAACGCCCTAATGTGCCCCCACAGCCCTGTTAGGGACAGGAGGAGAACCTCGCCCTAACTTGAGCAAAGTCGAAGGCCCGGTTCTTTTAGACCGGATGGGGGGAGAGGCCTTACAACGCCCTAATGTGCCCCCACAGCCCTGTTAGGGACAGGAGGAGAACCTCGCCCTAACTTGAGCAAAGTCAAAGGCCCGGTTCTTTTAGACCGGATGGGGGGAGAGGCCTTGCAACGCCCTAATGTGCCCCCACAGCCCTGTCAGGAACAGGAGGAGAACCTCGTCCTGACATGAGCAAAATGGAAGGCCCGGACTCCTGCGGGAGCCGGGTCCCTACGCCAAAGGAGACTTCACCCGGACTCCTACGGGAGCCGGGTTCCGCCGCCAAGGAGACTTCACCCGGACTCCTACGGGAGCCGGGTTCCGCCGCCAAAAGGACTTCATCCGGACTCCTACGGGAGCCGGGTTCCGCCGCCAAGGAGACTTCACCCGGACTCCTACGGGAGCCGGGTTCCACCGCCAAAAGGACTTCACCCGGACTCCTACGGGAGCCGGGTTCCGCCGCCAAGGAGACTTCACCCGGACTCCTACGGGAGCCGGGTTCCGCCGCCAAAAGGACTTCACCCGGACTCCTACGGGAGCCGGGTTCCGCCGCCAAGGAGACTTCACCCGGACTCCTACGGGAGCCGGGTTCCGCCGCCAAAAGGACTTCACCCGGACTCCTACGGGAGCCGGGTCCCACCGCAAAGAAGGTTTCACCCGGACTCCTACGGGAGCCGGGTCCCTATGCCAAAGGAGACTTCACTCGGACTCCTACGGGAGCCGGGTTCCGTCGCCAAGGAGACTTCACCCGGACTCCTACGGGAGCCGGGTTCCGCCGCCAAAAGGACTTCACCCAGACTCCTACGGGAGCCGGGTTCCGCCGCCAAGGAGACTTCACCTGGACTCCTACGGGAGCCGGGTTCCGCCGCCAAAAGGACTTCACCCGGACTCCTACGGGAGCGGGTTTCGCCGCCAAGGAGACTTCACCCGGACTCCTACGGGAGCCGGGTTCTGCCGCCAAGGAGACTTCACCCGGACTCCTACGGGAGCCGGGTTCCGCCGCCAAAAGGACTTCACCCGGACTCCTACGGGAGCCGGGTCCCGCCGCAAAGAAGGTTTCACCCGGACTCCTACGGGAGCCGGGTCCCTACGCCAAAGGAGACTTCACCCGGACTCCTACGGGAGCGGGTTCCGCCGCCAAGGAGACTTCACCCGGACTCCTACGGGAGCCGGGTTCCGCCGCCAAAAGGACTTCACCCGGACTCCTACGGGAGCCGGGTCCCGCCGCAAAGAAGGTTTCACCCGGACTCCTATGGAAGCCGGGTTCCTACGACAAGGAAGACTTCACCCGGACTCCCACGAAAGTTGGGCTCCGTCAGCCACTCCTGCAGCAGGGGTTAATAATGGCGGCGAAACCCGCCACACGACAAGGACGGATGAAAGGGAAGAGCCCCCCCCACGACGACAAGTCGAACGACAGGAGAAGGTCAACAGACAACAGCATCATGTTATGCGTGGACGAGGTAACGCAAAGCACTTTTTTCCATTTCCCATATGCATACTACAGGGCCAGGACGGCCAGGGAAAGAAAAGCAAAACGACAAAAAAAAAGGGGGTGATTACATGAAGACAAAAGAACTCTAAGGAGGCCCTGCTCCCTCCGACCTAGGGTTATCACTCCCATCCCTCGACCAGGACTACCTCAGGCTCTCCACTGCTTCTTCTAGTTCTTCCTTCTTCCGCAGCGTATCCTGGAGCGCCTGACGAAGTCGCCGACTTTCAGCCTCCGCTTCTCGACGCTGCTTCTGCAGAACTTCGGACTCCGCCTCTACATCTGCGACGGCCCTCCGCTCAAGCGCCAGTTGGATGCTCACTTGTTGAAGCTCGACTGTCTTCTCCCCAAGGGAGACAGAAATCCCCTCGACAGTGCCCCTCAGGGCTAGGAGCTCTTCGGCATCTTGGGCATTGGCAAGCTGCGCCCTAGTAACCAATTGCCTCTGGAGATGAACGACCTCGTCCGCCGCTTGACGGAATCTCCCTTTGTACTCTTCTACCTACCGGCGCCAGTTGGCCTGCTGCACATCGTGGCTCATCTCAGCATCCTGAAGCTGCTTCTGGAGGTCAGAGACCTTTTGTGACCATATTTGCTCATCCTGCGCCGTGAGCCGGGATGAGTTCCCTTCCAGCTGGCCGATCCTCCTCTTCGCAGCTGACAGCTCCACCTTAAGGGCGCTGATCCTGGCTTCTTGAGCCCAAGTTCGGTCGCTGGCGCTCTTCGTGCATTCCTCGAGCTCCTTTGTGAAGTTCGCCTTCCTCCGGCTGTAGTCCATGATTGCCTTCACTTGGAGACTCCTGAAGTGGGCGGCCTCAGCGGCGGCCTCGGAATAGCATTTTTTCGACTTGCGGAGCTCGTCCTCCGACTTTTTCAACTTCTTCGTCAGGTGGAGGACCTCCTTTTTTAGCCGTTGGATAGCTGACTTCAGCGGGACCCCCAGGGGCAAGGGGAGTGCTTCGGCAGGACACTGCCGTCGGAAGAAGCAAACATCAAAGACCAACTCATTACAAGAAGAAAGACAGAAAAGAAGGAGCAGGGGGAAAGAAAGGCCATCCACAATAAGAAATTCGACTTTATTGATTAATTTTAAGACAAGCGGAAAGAAAACATGGTGACAAAAGAAAGATACAAGATCGGAGGTCTCAGACCTCGGGGGCAGGGGGTGGAGAGCTCGGTGCGGGGGGTGCGACTGCGGTAGCGACGGACGAAGGGGCGGCCTCGTCGTCAGACTCCTCCAAAAAGCCGAGATCAAGGTTGGGGTATCTACTGGCCACCCTCTCTCGGCAGAGCTCGAATCCCTTGGTGAACGCCTCCAGGCCGAACTGGACGTTCAGCTCCCTCATCTCTGCGGAGGCCTTGAACTCCTCCACCGTAAGGGTCCTGGCCTCCGAGACCAGAACCGGAGTTTGCTCGGCCAGATGGGCGACCTCGGCCTCTGCCTTCCTCGCCGACTCCTCCAAGCTTCATCTCTCCTCCTCCCGGGCTCGTCTTTCCTCTTCCCGGTCTTGTCTCTCTCTCTCCAGGGCCTCCCGGAGGGCGGCCACCTCGGCCGTCTTCGCTTGAAGACGAGCAACCTCATCTTGGCAGCGCTCCTCCGCCCGAAGAAGGTCTCTTCTCATGCGGCCCGATGCCTCGACATAGGCGAAGAGCTGGTGCCCGATCTGCAAGGACAGATAGAGAATTACAATAAAGATCGAGCAACTGTGCAAATAAAAATCCGCTTACCTCAAGAAAGGACCCCAAAGTGTCCCAGGCCCGCTGCTCGGGATTGGCGCAGTCGATCCTCTCCACGACGTCGGACAGAATGCAACCATCGAGCAGCCGCTGGATCAGAGCCTTGTCGTTGAAGGGGTTCTCCGATCCCCCCTCGGAGCAGACGGACTCGTCTACAGCGGCTCGGTGGCTGCTCACCCTGCAGGCCACCGATTTCCTCCTCCTCCCCGCGGCGGGCGCCTCAGTGGGGCGAACCTCCGAAACAGGGACCCCAGTCGGTGGGCTCCTTGGGGAAGCCCGGGGGGCCGCTGGCTCGGCGTCCGAAGGAATGTCGATGGCCGGGGTCACCTGGACAGGTGCGGCCAAGCTCGTCTCCTCCACCCTGGCCCTCTTCGCCGAACCGGAGGTCGTCGTGCCCTTCCTCTTCTGAGCTCTCATAGCCTTGGCGAGCATCCTCGTGGCTTCGGCGTCCATTGCTAAAAAAAAAAAAAAAAAAAACACACAATAGGAAAAGAAAAGAAGAAAGAGAAAGCGGCACCGATCAGTCCAGAGTCAAAAAAAAAAAAAAAAAAGAAAAAAGAAAAAAAAGAAAAAAAAGAAGAGAGAATAAGAAGACAAGAAAAGGAAAGATATATACTTGCTGGATCCTGAGGGCTCAGGCCGATGTTGAAAAGAAGCTGCTCCCTCAGAAGGTTAGGAAGGGAAGGAGCGGGATAACTCAGAAGCTTCTGGGCAGCCTGGAGGTCATCCTCTCCCAGGCTGGGAGCCCGACGGACGGAATCCCTCAGAGACCCCCAAGGGGGCAGACCTAGTTCTAGGGTCGGGCAGTAGATAAAGAGAAATTTCCCCTTCCAGTTGTGAATCGAAGAAGGGGCGCCCTTCAGCAACCCCTTCTTATCGAACTGGGGGGAGAAGTACCACCAGTCCTTCGCGGAAGGATGGCGTTTGAAGGTGTAGAAATGCCTGAACAAGGAGAGGGATGGCTGGACCTCGGCTATATGGCAGAGAGAGAGAAACCCCATCAGAAACCTAAAGAAATTCGGGGCGACGGAGGCGAGAGAAATGTCTAAGAAGCGAAAGAAGGCGGCAACAAAGGCTGGAAGCGGAAGCCGGAGTCCGGCGTGAAATGCCTCCTGGTACAAACAAAAGCGACCAGGAGGGGGAGCGTTGGCCCGGTCGGAGGGGCCAGGAAGCTCCAGGTCGTACTCCGAAGGAACCCCGTACCGAGCCCTTATCAGAAGGAGTTCGTTCGGAGTCGACGAACATGGAATGGCGCCCGGTGCGAAAATCGGGCGAGGCCCTATCCCGAACGCGGGTTCGTCCGCAGAGACGGGGGCCTGGGGGTTCGAAGCAGAAGAACTCCCAGAACTTACGGGGGCAGAAGAGTCGGAAGATATTTTTTTTTGGGGGGGAGAACCTAAAGGGCCCTAAAAAGGCAAACCGACAAGGGAACGAGACGCCGAAGGTCAACTCAGAAGAAGACACAAAAGAAATGAAAAGAGGAGAAGCCCCTAGGCGGTAAGAAGAAGAAGGTTGGCAATAACCTATCTTGCTCCGGGGACCTGGGGAGTGAGAAATGGAAGGCGCCTACAGCTCGAGAGGGCGTTCGCTAGAGCAGACTCTCGGGGAGAGGACAGATGCCAGCAAGAAATCAGAAATGGAGTGGGACGCCTAAAGGGGGGAGGACAGGTTTAAATAGACCCTGGGATCCGGCGCCATAATGATCTCGAATCTCCCCAGGCCAGTCCGCATCCGACGCGTGTCCCACTCCCCGTGGCAGACGGTTAAAGGTGGCTGGCGGTTGGCAGGGTCATAATTGCACCGTACCTAGGCCAGCATACCTGCGGGGTCTTCGAAGCGTCCTCTCGTACCGCCCCAATTCGAAAAGACCCCGGCACGCGCTCATTTAATGCCAAAATATCTGGGAGCGGCAGGGCACGGGATTCGAAGGGACGATTCTGGCTGTACCTCTGTGTACTTTCTTCGTTTGAAATTCAAAACTCGGATGTAGGGGGACTGGTGTTGGGTATAAAATATCCACAGCCGGAACCCTCAACGGAGTGGACATCAGCAAGTGCAGCTCCGCCCGGACTCCTACAGGAGCCGGGCTCCACCGTCGACATCAGCAAGTGCAGCTCTGCCCGGACTCCTACGGGAGCCGGGCTCCACCGCCGACAGCAAGTGCAGCTCCGCCCGGACTCCTACGGGAGCCGGGCTCCACCGCCGACAGCAAGTGCAGCTCCGCCCGGACTCCTACGGGAGCCGGGCTCCACCGTCGACATCAGCAAGTGCAGCTCCGCCCGGACTCCTACGAAAGCCAGGCTCCACCGCCGACAGCAAGTGCAGCTCCGCCCGGACTCCTACGGGAGTCGGGCTCCACCGCCGACAGCAAGTGCAGCTCCGCCCGGACTCCTACGGGAGTCGGGCTCCACCGCCGACATCAGCAAGTGCAGCTCCGCCCGGACTCCTACGGGAGCCGGAGCCAGGCTCCACCGCCGACAGCAAGTGCAGCTCCGCCCGGATTCCTACGGGAGCCGGACTCCGCCGCCAACATCAGAACAGCTCCGCCCGGACTCCTACGGGAGCCGGGCTCCGCTCTCAGTATCAACTGATGGTAAGCTCCATCCGGACTCCTACCAGAGCCGGACTTCTCCCTTAACTTTGATTGCAGTGCAGCTCCGCCCGAACTCCTACGAGAGCCGGGCTCCACTGCCGACAGCAAGTGCAGCTCCGCCCGGACCCCTACGGGAGTCGGACTCCGCCGCCAACATCAGAACAGCTCCGCCTGGACTCCCACGGGAGCCGGGCTCCGCCCTCAGTATCAATTGATGGTAAGCTCCATCCGGACCCCAACAGAAATCGGGCTCCAGCCGTTGCCGAGCTTCAATCGACAGATTCGCGCCCCCTGACAGGCCCTCAAAACGGCCACGATCCTGCTCCACTTCCTGTGGCAGACTCCGTGCAGTACCATCATTCCCTGACAGGCCGCAGTAACCATAGCCGCCCTGCTCCACTTCCTGTGGCGGACTCCGCACAGCTCCACTATCCCCTGGCAGGCCATAGTGACGGCCACGAACCTGCTCCACCTCCTGCGACGGATACCACGCGATTCTCCTACCCGCTGACAACGGACGCTGCTCCACCCCCCGTAACAGACTCCACGTGGCGGGCTGAGGTGATGGCCATGTGTCTGCTCCACTAACTTCCGCAATCAATCCCCCTGATCGTGGGCGGCCCGCTACCAGGCGGTTACAAACGTCGCCATCAATCCGTTGCCTCCTCCGTCTATAAAAAGGGGGATCCAGATACGCTATTCTTTAAGCTCATTCTTCCTTATCTCAAAACTCTGCTAAATTCTCCGTTCGAGCACTCCATTCTTGTTGAGGCAGAAAACTGACTTGAGCGTCGGAGGGTCTTGCCAGAGCAACCCCACCTCCGGTTTAGACTTCCCTTGCAGGTCCCGGCGGCGACCGCGGCTTCCCCGATTCCAGCTTCTCCGGCGCAAGCGGATTTTTACACCAACATAACTCATAAACAGTTTCTGACCATAGGATCATCACGAGGGTGGTGATCGATCTGGAAGGTTGGTGTACGATCTTTTCCTTAGGGTAGATGTGTCTTGAGTCTATGGTGTGGAGACACCAGAATAAGAGTATAGATATTTGTTGAGAATGAGAGTACTGAGCGTGACCACCTCGAGCAGTCATAAGAAAGTCTACCTTCTCGTTGATTACTAGCTCGATGCTACAGCTGTGTGTCTAATTCTTTGACATGAGATACATCGACAGTTCATCTTGAGTGTGTTATAGTTTGACTACACCATAACTCGATCTCCTAGCCATTCGAAATTCTGAGGTGTATGTTGGCTATAGCATATTTATTGTAGGAACCAGATTGCACCAAGATGGGATCTATCAATCTTGATAGATAAGAGGAGTAGTCCTATGATGATCGAAAGATTGAGTCCTTAAGCCCATGGCCATGGCAGAGTGAAATAATGGAAAAGAGTTTTTCATTAAGGTTTTACATCAGACTTGGATCGATCGATTGATTCATATGACTGATATTAGGTTTGACGAGTTCACCTTAACCCTAATTCAGTCGAGACTCATGATAGAGGAATTCAATCACACAGGTAGCTGCATCGAGAGGTTCATCTTCATTTTTGATGGGTTGCCACCATATACTGCTAGGTGTCACTGATGGATTTTGGGAGCAATTAGAATGATCTTGATGATCGATCATTCTAATTGTCTGAATCAGAAGAGTTCTGGTCCATCGAAAAGAGTTTCGATGATGTCGATGATGAGATCACGACATGTCTCATTATCATATAGAAATAAACCTAACTGGATCACATAAATAAAATTTAGGGTCTAGATGTCATCAATTGAGCTAGCCCAGTTTGATTGATTTAAATTAGATCTAATTAGGTTCAAGAAAATCATGCTAGCACACGATTAAGCCTAACTTTCTCCTCGTATAATCTTTTCTATCTCGACTGAGCCAAATATAATTTGACTCTCCCAAAGAACCTTGAGAAGATTTCTCACAGTCTGACTGGAGCCAGTTTAGCTCAGAGAGGACTTGTCTTAATTCATGAGATGAATTTAAGACAACACTTGCTAATTCTTGTCACCTGCCATTTTCATTTTAGGACATTGGTCAAACATTGACCCATGGATCTTGGACTGAAGGCCACTTGGCAAGAGATCATTGATGATTTTTTATGGAGTGTCTATCTGCTAAATTGGGCCTCAAAGTGGGTGCCATATTCAGATTGGGCATGCGCCCCAAGTGGATAAGGATAGAGTCCCATGAGATGAGGACTCTGATCCCTTAATCAACTTGGACTGTGGAGCGCCAATCTCACTGTGCTTATCCAGTGTTGGCACCAACAGTAGGAGGGATTATGGGGATTCTTATCTGATATGATCAAATGACATCACTCCATCAATCAAAATTTTTTCAGAATTAATTAAAATTTTTTGATTGATCGAATGATGTAGCATTGCATGGCGCAACAGGGTCTATTTAAACCCTATCTGTGCATAGGGTTTAGAGACTCTGTGCAATAACCAACAAAAGCCTGAATCCTCTCCACTTCTCGATGCCCCCTCTGCTTTTTTCCCTCCCCTCTTCACATGCAAGAGGTTGGGCATCCATCTGGTGCTTGTCCAAGGCGTGGTGGCTCTTTAATTAGAAGGCTGTAGAGATTTATCGAAAAGCTGCTGCTCCAGCTTCAGAAGATCTTCCAGATCAGATCCAGATCTGATTTTTGGAGCAAAGATTCATAAGGAGAAGATGATCCAGTTTCTACTTGAGTGGATACCGGTAGAGGTCAGGCGACTGCGTGGCTATTTTAGAACCTCGGATATTGCTGCGATCATCTACAGGGTAATCTAGTTACCCTAGAGATATTTCTCTATTCCTTATGATTTTAGATTTAATTTTAGATTTAATATCAAATAATAGGAATTAGATCTAATAGATCTTAGATCTGAAATATCATAGGATAATTTTTTTTTGAAATATTCTGCCCCAGATCTCATTAGATCTGGAAGATCTTACAAGAAAAAAATTGATTTTTCCTTCAACTAGTATCAGAGCCAGGTTGATGGCTCTATTTCAGATCTAATTTAGATCTAATTTTTATTTTTATTTATTTGATATTGATGAATTTTAGATATCACATCAGATGTGATAGGATCTAAAATCAAAAAAATTTAAAATTAAATATAAGTAGATCTAACATGTATGAGATGTATGACTAGACTAGGAATAGTTTAATCTATGAATAGTTTTATAGTTCTATGTTTTAATGTGATTAAGATATAAATTAGATATAATTTATTCTCTATTTTTTTGATGTTATAAATATTATATTCAGATCAAAAAATAAAAAATAAAATTTAATTAATTCATAAGATTGAGACCTAATTTAATTAATTTAAGACCTAATTGGTTCAGTGGTTAGAGCCTGGATTGTAGGCTAATCCAATTGGTTCTAGTTCGATAATTTGGTGTCTAAGATAAGTTAGGCAGATCTGATCGACTGATTTTTAATTGGGAGCTACTCGACTCGAATGCATTCTTGTCAAGTTAATGGCATATCCCTCCCACCGATCTCACTTACCTGACCATATGTGTCGATCCAGTTCTGATTTGAGGTGGCTAACAATTTGAGCTAACCTATGCCACTAGGTTAGTCATAATTGTTATAACTATGTCAAATCAAGTTTAATGAGACCTAAATCAAATCTTCCTAAGAAAATATTAAGTCTAAGGTCTTCCACCATTGTGGATGTGTGGGCCCTTCCTGGGGTTGATTGTTCTCGACTGGTTACAGTGGCTCAGTTGCACCGGAAAGATGCAACCATGTCCATTAGGCATTGGATGCTATAGATTAGAGGATGGGTTGTGCTCAATATTTCGAATATGATGAGGAACCCAATCAGGAATCTAATTCGTGCAAATGGTGGGTCTGACTTAACTAAGGATTGGAGCAATATTCTGGGCACGGTGAGCTTCATGAATTAGAGATCAAGTTTTGGGTGCACCATGATCAGAGAATCATTGGACAAGAGTTGTCCACTCATCAGTTGACCCATCATCAATAACTATTAGGTGAGGTGGTGAGCCAGTCGGTGAGACCGCACCACCCACTAGAAATCACTAATCACGGAGATTTTTACATCTCTACCTAGGGAGTGTAGGGATCTGAGAAAATAGTGAGAGCCTAATTTGTTTAAAAATAAAACTCCTAAATAAATTGGTTAAGTCTGATTATAAAATCTAACTAGAAACTTTTGACTCTCTACAGGAAACATGTCTGCGTCCAATCTCCTGATCAAAATACTCGACACCCATAGATTGACTGGACCTAATTTCAAAGACTGGTTGAGGAACTACAGAATTATTCTGGATTTCAAAAAACTGACTCATGTCTTGGACCAGGACCCACCTGTCATACTAGCATGTCCGACTGCTGAACAGAGAGAGTCTCTAAAAAAGTGGATGGATGACGATAACAAAGCCATGTACTACATGTTGGGTGCCATGTCTGATGACTTACAGCACCAGCATGAGAACATTATGACTACCCGCCAAATGTTGGCTCACCTACAAGAATTGTTTGGTGAACAAAGTCGTGCAGCCAAGTATCAAGTCTGCCAAAGACTTTTTAAGACTAAATTACGTGATGGGCAGTCAGTCCAAGATCATTGTTTGATAATGATCAAGAATCTTGAGGAGCTTGAGAAGCTCGGTGTCATCTTAGACAGAAATTTTCAGATTGATGTGATCCTTCAGTCTTTGTTTGATGCATATGGTCAGTTCATCATGAACTTCCATATGCATAAGATGCAGTGTACCTTGGCTGAGTTAATAAACATGTTGGTTATGGCTGAGCTTTCTTTGAAGGGTTCAAAAAGCTTAGTCCTTACTGTGGAGCGGACTTCTTTCAAGAAAAAGTCTTTTGAAAAGAAGAAGTCTGCAAAGATGCAGAAAGTGGATGGAAAGAAGATGAAGACAGAACTGAAGAAGAAGACTGCTGAAAAGGAAAAATATTTCCATTGTAATTCAGACGGCCATTGGAAGTGGAACTATCCTCAATACCTGGCCACCTTGAAGAACAAAAAGGATGGTCCTTCTGGAGGAATGCTCGTTATAGAATCTAATCTTACGGTTTTCTCTGCGTCCAGTTGGGTACTTGACTCTGGTTCTAGTGCTCATTTGTGCACTTCTATGCAGGATCTTGAGGAGAGCAGGAGGCTGAGGGATGGGGATATGATCCTACGCATCGAAAACAGAGCAAGAGTTGCTGCTGTGGCCGTGGGAACCTACCTTCTGCGATTACCGTTAGGATTAGATTTAGTTCTTAGAGTTGCTGTAGTAAGCAGGAATTTGATTTCTATTTCATGTTTAGCACAAGAAGGCTATGTGATTAGCTTTCATAAGAACCATTGTAACATATTTTATGAAAATAATAAAGTTGCAAATGGTTTTCTTATTAATGGCCTCTATCAGCTACATATTGATGTATCTGTATTTCATATCGAGTAAAATGTGAATGCCATGGAAATTAAAAGGCTAGAGATAGTCTAAATGATAGGTATCTGTGGCACCTAAGGCTGGGTCATATAGCAGAAGATAGGGTTAACAAATTGGAGAAATCTAGACTACTGAGTCCGTTGACTTTCGAGTCATATTCAGTTTGTGAATCATGCCTTCAAGGCAAAATGTCCAAGCTCCCTTTTACAGGATATAGGAAAAGGGCCCCAGACCTACTTGTCCTAGTACATACAGATGTGTGCGGTCCATTTGATGTGCCGGCTAGAAGCAACTATGTCTACTTCATTACCTTCACCGATAATATGTCTAGGTACGGATATGTGTTTCTAATGAAACACAAGTCTGAAGCTTTTGAAAAGTTCAAAGAATTCAGACATGAAGTAGAAAAACAAACAGAAAAGCCCATTAAGGTTCTTCGATCAGATCGAGGAGGTGAATACCTTAGTCGGAAGTTCCTAGACTATCTCAAGGACAATGGCATAGTCTCTCAATGGACTCCACCTGGAATGCCACAACTCAATGGGGTTTCAGAATGGAGGAACCGGATCCTATTAGATATGGTCTGTTCCATGATGAGCTTCACGGACCTCCCTGAGTTTTTTTGGAGACATTATCTCATGACAGCAATATATGTATTGAATAGAGTTTCCTCTAAAACTGTTCCTACCACACCATATGAGATATGGCATGGTAAGAAGACAAGTCTGAGTCATCTCAGAATTTGGGGTTGTCTGGCTCATGTCAAGAGACAGCAGGCGGACAAGTTAGAGTTCAGATCTTTTAGAGCTTGATTCATAGGATATCCTAAAGAGTCATTAGGATACTATTTCTATATTTCGAAAGACCACAATATGATTGTGAATCGATATGCTATTTTTCTTGAAAAATAGTTTATTCAAGATGGTGGCATCGGAAGAATAATTAAGCTCAAGGAGAATGTCTCCCAAAAGCAACGAGCTAAAGAACCTGAGAACTCAATCAATTAGAACTAGTCCTAACACAACCTCTTCCACCTCATAGATCGACTAAATTTTTCATCCTCCTGAAAGGTACTTAGGTACTATACAAGAGAAAGTAGAGAAAATATTCTCATGAAAAATGAGGCTCATGGTGATGACCCCAAGACCTATGACGAGGCGATATCAGATATCGACTTCGAGAAATGGTTAGAGGCAATGAGATCAGAAATTGACTCGATGCACTCAAACCAAGTCTGAACCTTGGTAGATCCACTGAAGGTATTGTACCTATTAGGTGTAAATGGATCTTCAAAAGAAAGATAGATGTAGATGGAAATGTGGAGACATTCAAGACTAGGCTCGTAGCGAAAGGTTATAGTCAGTGCGAAGGCATTGACTATCGGGATATCTTTTCGTCCGTAGCCATGCTAAAAACCATCCGCACATTGCTTGTTGTTGCAGCATATTTTGATTATGAAATATGATAGATGGACGTGAAAATGGTGTTCTTAAATGGATATCTTGAGGAAGATATCTATATGGAACAGCCGCTTGGTTTTACATCCAGTGATGATGATCACAAGATCTGCAAGCTACAAAAGTTCATTTATGGACTTAAGCAAGCATCTCGGAGCTGGAATACTCGTTTCAATGATGTGATCAAAATGTTTGGTTTCATCAAGAACGAGGAGGAACCATGTGTGTTCAAGAACGTCAGTGGGAGCGCAGTTGTCTTCCTCGTACTGTACGTAGATGACATCCTCCTGATTGGAAATGATATTTTCATGTTGACCACACTCAAAATATGGTTGTCTAAGGAGTTCTCTATGAAAGATCTAGGAGAGGCATCATTTATACTGGGTATTAAGGTCTATAGAGATAAACCAAATAGGATGCTGGGACTTTCACAGAAGATGTACATAGAGGAGGTGCTAAAAAGGTTTAGCATGAAAAACTCCAAAAGAAGTTTAGTACCTTTTAGACATGGCATTCATCTCTCCAAGAAGATGTGTCCTAGCACACCTGAGGAGATTGAACGCATGAGCAAGATCCCTTATGCTTCTGCAATAGGGAGCCTCATGTATGCCATGCTATGTACACGACCTAATATAGCCCATGCTGTGAGTGTCACAAGCAGATATCAATCGAATCCAAGCGAAGAGCACTGGACTTCTGTGAAATGTATCCTTAAGTACTTGAGAAGGATTAAGGATATATTTCTAGTCTTTGGGAATGGAGAACTCCAGGTTCAGAGATTTACAGACTCAAACTTTATGTCTGATATAGATGATCGAAAGTCGACATCTGGGAGTTTGTTCATTTGCAATGATGGGGAGGTTAGCTGGAAGAGTTTCAAGCAGACGGTGATTGCTGATTCCACCATGGAGACAGAGTATATTGCTGCATCGGAAGCTGCGAAGGAGGTATTCTGGTACAAGAAGTTTGTCACAGAACTTAGAGTGATGTCATCGGATGCCATCCCTCTTTACTGCGACAATAATGACACCATAGCCCTAGCTAAGGAGCCAAGATCTCACCAGAAGTCCAAGCATATTGAGCGACGATTCCATCTGATCTGTGATTACCTCGAAAAAGGTTATGTCGAGGTTAAGAGAGTCGACTCCACAGACAATGTGGCAGACCCACTGACAAAGTCATTAGGCCAGCAGAAGATCGAAGCCCACCTTGAGAAGATGGGACTTAGATATATAGCCAATTGGCATTAGGTCAAGTGGGAGTTTGTTAGATGTGTGCTCTAGATGCCAGATTGGCTGACACATTCCTGTACAAATGTAAGGACAAATTTATAATTTTGACTATAAATGAATAAAAGAGTTATTCTATTATCACATTGTGTACATTATGTCTGTGATACATCCTTTGAGTTAGTAGGAATGTTAATTCATATTTTTAAGAGTTAAAAATTTAAGGCATGAATTTACATAACTAACTCATAAACAGCTCCTGACCATAGGATCATCATGAGGATGGTGATCAATTCAGAAGGTTGGTGTACGATCGCTTCCTTATGGTAGATGTGTCTTGAGTCTACGGTGTGGAGATATCGAAGCTAGAGTACAGGTATTCATTGAGAACGAGAGTACTGAGCGTGACCACCTCGAGCAGTCATAAGGAAATCTACCTTCTCATCGATGACTAGCTCGATGCTACAGCTGTGTGTCTAGTTCTTTGACCTGAGGTACATCAACAGTTCACCTTGAGTGTGTTATAGTTTGACTACACCATAACTCCATCTCCTAGCCATTCAGAACCCTGAGGTATATGTTGGCTATAGCATATTCATTGTATGAACCAGATTGCACCAAGATGGGATCTATCAACCTCGGTAGATAAGAGGAGTAGCCCTATGATGATCGAAAGATTGAGTCCTTAAAGGCCATGATAGAGTGAAATAATGAAAAAGAGTTTTTCGTTAAGGTTTCACATCGGATTTGGATCGATCGATTGATTCATATGACTGATATTGGGTTTGACGAGTTCACCTTAACCCTAATTCAGTTGGGACTCATGATAGAAGAACTCAATCACACAGGTAGCTGCACCGAGAGGTTCGTCTTCATTTTTGATGGATTGCCACCATATACTGCTAGATATTACTAGTAGATTTTGGAAGCAATTAGAATGATCTTGATGATCGATCATTCTAATTGTCTGAATCAGAAGAGTTCTGGTCCATCGAAAGGAGTTTCGATGATATCGATGATGAGATCACGACATGTCTCATTACCATACAAAAATGAACCTAACTGGATCACACAAATAAGAGTTAGAGTCTGGATGTCATCAATTGAGCTAGCCCAGTTCGATTGATTTGGATTAGATCCAATTAGGTTCAAGAAAATCATGCTAGCACACGATTGAGTCTAACTTTCTCCTCGTTAATCTTTTCTATCTTGACTGAGCCAAATGTGATTTGACTCATCCAGAGAATCTTGAGAATGTTTCTCATAGTCTGACTGGAGCTAGTCCAGCTCAAAAAGGACTTGTCTTAATTTATGAGATGAATTTAAGACAACACCTGCTAATTTCTGTCACCTATCATTTTCGTTTTAGGATATTGGTCAAACGTTGACCCATGGACCTTGGACTGAAGGTCACTTGGCAAGAGGTCATTGGAGATTTTTTATGGAGTGTCCATCTGCTAAATTGGGCCTCAAAGTGGGCATCATATTCAGATTGGGCATGCACCCCAAGTGGATAAGGATAGAGTCCCATGAGATGAGGACTTTGATCCTTTGATCAACTTGGACTGTGAGGCGCCAATCTCACTGTGCTTATCCAGTGTTGGCACCAACAGTAGGAGAAATTATAGGAATTTTTATCTGATATGATCAGATGACATCACTCCACCAATCAAAATTTTTTCAGAATTAATTAAAATTTTTTGATTGGTCGAATGATGTGGCACTGCATGGCGTAGCAGGATCTATTTAAACCCTGTCTGTGCTTAGGATTTAGAGACTCTGCACAATAACCAACAAAAGCCTAAATTTCTCTACTTCTCTATGCCCCCTCTGCTCCTTTCCCTCCCCTCTTCACGTCCAAGAGGTTGGGCATCCATTTGGTGCTTGTCCAAGGCGTGGTGGCTCTTTGATTAGAAGGCTACAGAAATTTATCGAGAAGCTGCTGCTCCAGCTTCAGAAGATCTTTTGAAGATCTTCCAGATTAGATCCAGATCTAATTTTTGGAGCAAATATTTGTGAGAAGAAGGTGATCCAGATCCTATTTGAGTGGATACTGGTAGAGGCCAGGCGACTGCGTGGCTATTTTAGAACCTCGGGCATTGCTGCGATCATCTACAAGATAATCTAGTTACCCTAGAGGTATTTTTCTATTCCTCATGATTTTAGATTTAATAGTAGATAATAGAAATTAGATCTAATAGATCTTAGATCTAAAATATTATAGGATAATTTTTTTTTAAAAATATTCTACCCCAGATCTCTTTAGATCTGGAAGATCCTACAAGAAAAAAGCCGATTTTCCTTCATTTAGGACTTCTTTTGTGATCAGAAAAAGGTAAAAAATTTACTTATAAATATGAGATCGGGAATAAGTCTTAGGAGAAAAAAAATTCAATAGACAAGCAAAAAAAATAGAGAAAAAAATTAGATAGATTTAGTGACCCAAGGGGAAGAACAAGAGAAGTCAGTTCACTCTACGTAGTACGAAGGAAGGAGAGGTCATCAACCATCTTTCCGACAAGGCTGGACTAATCAACTTCAGATTCTTGTTATAATTTTATTTTTATTTTATTATTTTTTTAAATTTTTTGTACTTAAATTTTAATTTTAATTTTAATTAATATAAAATTTATTTTTTTGCACTTTAAATTTCTGTCTTGTATTTCTTATAAGTAGATGCTAGGATCTAGTTGGTAGATCTCAGTACCAATTTATTTTATGCACTTTAAATTTTTATTATTTATTTTTATTGCAAGTAGAAGCTAGGATCTAAATAGTAAATCTTAATACCCGATTAATTTTTTACACTTTTAATTTCTGTTTTCCAACTTAAATTACTTTCTTTAATTTTTTTTTTATAAAATCAAAAATTTCTAATCAAAATCCTGCCTTCTCTATGGATTCGATCCGACTCACTACTTTCTATGTTTTTAATTTTTATTGAAGTCAGAATTAGATTGATAATTACGATGTCTTAACAATAACATCGCGATCATATCACCTGTCGGTGGCTGAAGGAGACAGGGTGGGGGAGAGGGCCTGTCGACAGCCAAAGGAGACGAGGCCGAAGACAGGGCTGCTGGTGACCAGGGAAGACGGGGCCAGGGAGGCTGTCGGCCAGCGAAAATGGGGCCGAGGAGGGGGCGATCGGGGGAGATGGTACCGAAGAGGGTGTCGACCAGTGGAGACGGGGTCGGGGAGGGGACGACTGGCGATCGGGGGAGACTAGGCCAGGGAGGGGGCCTGTCGACGGCCAAAGGAGATGGGGTCGAGGACAGGGCCACTGGTGGTCAGGAGAGACAGGGTCGAGGAGGGTGTCAGCCGACGGAGATGGGGCTGGAGAGGGGGCGACCAGCGATCAGGGGAGATGGGGTCGGGGAGGGGGCCTGTCGGCAGTCGAAGGAGACGGGGCCGAGGACAGAGCCATTGGCAGTCGGGGGAGATGGGGTCGGGGAGGATGTCGGCTGATGGAGATGGGGCCAGAGCGAGGGCGATTGGGGGAGATGGGGACAGGGAGGGTGTCGACGGAGACAGGGCCGGGGAGGGGGCGACCGACGGTCGGCATAGATGGGTCGGGGAGGGGGCCCACTGGCGGTCAAAGGAGATGGGGCAAGGGACAAGGCCGCTAGTGGTCGGGATAAAAATTAATTAATTATTTGATTAATTATATTTGTTGCATAAATTTTTTAGTATTACTACTGAAATTATTTAATTATTTGATTAATTATTTTTTATTTCACTAACACAATGCACATTGCTATTACTTATTATAATTTAACTATTTTATATATTTTTATTTATTATAATTAAATATAAAAAATATTTTTATTTTAGAGAAAACTCTATTAAAATTTTTGATGAAAAAATTTCAATGCAGAGTTATTCTTTTTTGATAAATTAGAAATTTATCTTTGAATGTATATTCAGAGATGGTAGTTAAATTGCATTGAGCTATAGATTTTTGTTCAAAAGTCAATCTTCATCGAGATCGACTCTTGGATATCCCGTATTTGACTTTTTAAAAAAATAATAATCTTATTGTTATTAATAGTTGATATTTTATTTCATTATGTAGTATTCAGTAGTTATTTGTCCGTTGTTCTCTGGGTATATGATGGATAGGGTACATAGGTACTATATTCACATCGTATACTTGGAGGACCATGGGAGATGCTGTCAAATTTTTATAAAAATGAGATGAAATATCCACTAATAACAATAATAAGATTATTACTTTTTTAAAAGAGATAGGGCCACATCTGTTAGTAATGATTTGAAATGGATAGGATCATATATTTTTACTTCATTAAATTGATGGAAGATATTTTTTATGTTACTATTAGTCTGTATTTTTTAATATGTGTTGTTTTGTATAAAATGATTCGTGTCTGGATCCGGATCAGGATTTTGGCTAAAATTCAGATCAGGATCCAGAATACCACTGAACTTTTTTTTGGTTGTTAATGATTTTGTGTTTATTGTTAGATGGATATCAACAAAAATTGAATGAATGCTAGAGGTATTTTTTTATCTGAATATCAAAAAGGAGTTTGAGATTTTATTAAGTTTGCACGGCATAAGGCTGACAGTGCTAGTCAGATAAAGTATCCATGCAAGAGATGTGTTAATATGGTATATCATCACATAACACTTGTTGAAGAGCATCTGCTACATTATTATTTAGATAAGAAGTATACTTATTGGATATGGCATGAAAAGGATGATCCGAATGAAGTGGTGCATGATGATGACGATACTGAAGATGATAGTGATGCTGTTGGATCTGTCGAACATAGTGGTATAAGAGAATTATTAGATGATTTACATCAGGATGCTTCTTCAAATATACGTATGAGTACTACTACATCTGAAAGCAATTCTGATCATAAACATAATATCCAACTTGAGATAGAAGGGACTTCTGAACAGTTTGCAAAGCTTGTAAGGGATGCACGAGAGCCACTCTATCCAAATTGTACAAAAATTTTTAAATTAGAGTTTTTGATAAAATTACTTCATATTAAAACCGTGAACCGATAGAGTCAGAAGTCATTTGATCAAATTTTGACATTGATTAAAGCAGCTCTTCCCAATGGAGAAAGACTTTCAAAATCATATTCTGAAGCAAAAATATATATGCGAAAATTGGGACTTGACATATTCCTATATATGCCTGCAAAAATAACTGTATATTATTTTATAAGGATAACAAATAGGTAACTGAATGTCCGAAATACGGTAAGCCTAGATACAAAATCGATAATAGGAAAGCAGAGAAGATACCTTAAAAGATTTTGAGATATTTTCTATTGATTTCAAGACTTCAAAGGTTGTATATGTCCATAAAAATAGCTGAAAAAATGAAATGATATTATGAGCAGTAGGTTCCAGGGGAGAACATACTTATCCACCCGACCGACTCTTTAGTGTGAAAAGACTTTGATGCAAAGCATCCGCACTTTGCGAGTGACCCATGCAATATCCGGCTTGGTCTAGTGATAAATAGATTTAATCTCTTTGGCAATCTGAATACCTGTTACAGTATGTGACTTGTGATGCTAGTTGTATATAATGTGTCACCTTGAAAGTGTATGAAAGAATTATTTATTTTTATGTCACTATTGATTCTGGGTCTGAAAGCATCAGATAATGAAATTGATGTATATGTACGACCTTTAATTGATGATCTGAAGGAGCTATGGAAAAATGAGGTATAGACATATGATTCTGTGAGACAAAATAATTTTAAGTTGCATACTTCGATTCTATAGACCATAAATGATTTTTCTATATATGAAAATATATCTGGATGGAGCACCAAAGGATATCTTGCATGTCCAATATGCAATAGGGATGCATCCTCCTTAAATTTAAAGCACGGATGAAAAATATGTTTTATGGGTCATCGGTGGTTTCTCCATGGTAATCATTTTTGGAGGACCCATTATAACCAATATTTTGATGGTAAATCCGACCGACGTCTGCCACCTAAGGAGTTAAGTGGAGTAGAAATTTTAGAACAACTTGAAGTCATTAAAAATGTTCAATTCAAAAAAATATCAGGTACTCGCAAGCGAAAGCATACTGAAGCTGAGCTGAATTGGACCAAGCGAAGCATCTTTTTCGAACTACTATATTGAAAGTAGCTACTACTTCATCATAATCTGGATGTAATATACATTAAAAAAAATATTTGTGATAATATCATCGATACTGTATTGAATATCCCAAAAAAAATAAAAGATGGTACAAAATCTTGTATTGATTTACAGAAAATAAAAATTCGATCAGAGTTGCATTTCATTCATCGAGGTGAGAGATTTTTTATGTCACCTGCATGTTATTCACTGTTTAGTAAGGAAAAGAAGAATTTCTATGGATGGTTCAAAATCGTAAAATTTTCTGATGCATATGCTTCAAACGTATTGCGGTGTGTTTGGAACAACGACAGTAATATCTCTGGCATAAAAGTAATGACTCTCATGTGATGATACAATATTTGCTTCTAGTGGTCATGCATGGCTATTTGGGTGGTGATGTTCCAACTGCATTAAACTGAAAGTATTCTTTTGAGAACTATGTTATCGAAAATTGAAGATTAACTTACTTGAGAGATCTAAGAAAAATATCATACTCATTCTTTGTAAGTTAGAGAAAAATTTTCCACCATTATTTTTTTGATATTATGGTGCATCTGGTTGTTCATCTTTTAAAAAAAATTCTTTTGGTCAGATCGGTATATTATCGATGGATGTATCCTATTGAAAGGTAAAGAAATTATACACACTTTATCATATTAATTATAAGATGTAAATATATTTCTAAAATTTAAATTTATTTTTATTTACAGATTCTTGTATACCTTAAAAAAATATGTGCGTAGTAAAGCAAGGCCTGAAGGGTCTATAGCGGAAGCATATGTAGCCACGGAGTGTGTCATATTTTGCTCGATGTATCTTGATGATATCGAAATAAGATTCAATCATACAGATTGTAACATAGACCATAAATGGGGTGACAATAAACCAACGTTGTCTATATTTAAATAAATGATTCAACCTATTGGTGCAAGGAGATATGAATTTATGGACGTAAACGAGCTATCCAAGATGCACTTTTACGTTCTAAATGATTGTAAAGAAATTAAAGATTTTATTAAATAAGTACCATCTTAGCATATTGTTTAGTATTTTAAGTAAATTTTTTATATCGATGTAAAATTAAAAATTATAACTTATTGCAGTAAGCACAAGAGTATACTATATAGAGAGAATAATATGGATGCTGATGATCGACATAGGAAGAAATTTACAAAATGATTTGGTGATCTTGTAAGTTGCATTAGTGATACGTTATTTATTTAATTATAAATAATATTATTTGAACCAACATAATTTTTTATGTTATGGTGTAGATGAAACATAAATATTTCAATAAAGAAGTGGGTGCGACCGATGAGTTGTACGATTAAGCATGTGATCCCGATCGAAGGATTAATCACTATGCATTCTGCATCATTAGAGGAATGAGATTTCACACAAGGGAGCTTGAGATGCAACGACGAACCCAGAATAGTGGGATTGCTACAAAAAGATATGAAGGAGAAGAAGAGATTGAATATTATGGTGTACTGATAGATATCATAGAACTGAAGTATGGATCCAGTAATTCTGTATTCTTATTTTAGTGTGAATGATGAGATATTAGTAATAAGAAGATCGATATTCATATTGATTCATATTTTATCAATGTAAATTTTGCATGAACATGGTACCAAAATGAGCCGTATATATTAGTAACTCAAGCAAAATAAATAACATATCTGAAAGATCTAAAGTATCGAGGTAATTGGCATGTTATACAAAAAATAACACCTAGAGGCGTATATAACATACCAACCCGATTAGAGATTGATGAAAATTTGAATTTACATGAAGAGAAAGTTTTTCAACAGGAAGAACAAATATTAACTGAGCTTTTTGTTGATGAAGAACTTATAACGACACCTTTGAATAGGGCTGATCTGCCGTCCAACGAAGTTGAAGCTGATTTTGTATTTAATCTTGATGAGTCGGAGGGCGACGATCAGTTGATAAATGATGATGAGATAAAAGACGACACATATATCGATTATTGTAATTCGAAAGAGAATCTACATATCGAGAAAGATACGAATATTGATGAGTAGATTTATATTCTTCATTCAATCTTTTTTTGCAATAATGGTATGCGATATAATTGTATTCATTAGAATATAATTTATTTTTTTTGTTATTATTTAACATTATATTTATTTATATATCAATTATTGCAAATATGGCACCAAGAGACAGACAACAATGTTTGCATTCATAATCTACCCCGAAGGTTGAGGCTGAAGCGAAAATTCAGTGCAGGGGCAAAATGGTAATTTTAAAACTTTTTCAAAATTATTATTTTATAGTAAAATTATTAATTAATCTTATTAATTAATACTAATTAATCCTACACTAGGATCTAAATATGATACAACAGCATGCATTTAAATTTGAAATTCAAATTTGAAACAGTAAATTTTTTACTGTACTGTGTTCAGAATACATCACCTTTTGTGGGTAGTCGATCATCACAATCTGATCACCGTCGGGGGGCTCTGATCTTCACGTCGCAGCCACACTAGTGTCTGGCCTCTGCGGATCTTCCACACGAAGCTCCCGTCTGATCGGTTCCTCACGAATGCTAGTTCATGATTTCACCCTTTTGATGGCTGATGTTGATCGAACTCCTTCGATCAATGTGTGCCGACTCCTCGGATGCTCCAAATTATTTGTACCATTGGTTGAGAGGCTGATGGATCTCTCTCTGAAATTTGGTGGACTCACGACACTCGTGGCACACCAATCTCACTTCCCAAACCCTAGGTAAAAACCCAAGGGTACACACCAAAAACTCTGCGCCCACTTCTCTCTCCTTTTTCTCTCCTCTCGATGAATTTTGAACACTTCAAAATTTTTTCAGAACCTCCCCACGCCCCTTATCTCTTCTTTTTTTTTTTTTTGCCCACGCCCCCTCCCTTTTTCATTTTATAAAACATCGCAAGAGATGTTGAAAGCGTGTGAGTGGATAAGAAGAGGTGGTTGCTCACTTAAATTCAAATCAAATTTGAATTCAAGTGTCAACCAATCTTATCCTCATCCATTTGTGCAAGAAAGAAGAGATGGCATGGCCCTTTTTTTTTATGTGTGGAGACTTTCACGAGAAACCATTTCTCGTGTGGAATATGGGGCGCACAAAAGAGGATAAGCTGGCGCATGGTTATTTGGTTATCCATTCAAATTCAAAACCCCTTTGAATTTGGATGGGTAACAAACCAAGTTAATCCAAATAATTGGTGCACAGAAACATGGGTGTGAGAGAGCTTTGCGTGGGAGAAAATTCACGAGAAAATTTCTTCTCGTGAATTCAAATGGGTGCAAGGAAGTTGGGTGGCGCAGGAAATTTAAAACAAGGTGGTTTGATTCAAATTGAGCCAACCTAATTAAAATAGGTTAAGCACAATTAGACCAGATTAAACCTAACATAATTAGGCTTAATTAGGCTCAATAAAATTCTAATCAAATCAGAAATTAACTAAACCTAACCCCTGATCAAATCAGGGACTAAGCCACCTTAGCGATTAGATCAACACTTAACCTAATCAGGTCAATCCAAACTGAATCCAATTCAATTGGACTTGATCTAAAAATAATTACTCAATCAAATTGAGTTAATTAGTGATCAAATCACTAATTAAACCTCTCATAAATATTGAGTCCAAATCTGATGGGCAATTAGGCATCAGAGACCATCGATATGAAATCCTGATCAAAGAGTTCAAATTTCAAATTCAAAATTTGAAATTCAAAATGTTGACCCCGGTACCCAAAATATGTGGAACTCATGATCAGAGAATCCTAATTCTCAATCATAGAGTCCCAGACACATAAGACTCATAATCAGCCATCAGATCAGAAAGGAACCTCTAATGTGTGTGACCCCGCAGTTCGAACCTAAGCCGGTAGCACAGGAACCAATTTCTGTACTAATCGAAGTGACCATCTAGCAATGGTACCCGATGATCGGATAGGTCGAATAGTCGCAATCGCAACATTCAGAACCTATGTGAATATGGTTACCGTATAATTCATCCCTTTTGACCCCTGTGTTTAGGACGACTCAGGGTTAAACTGTCAACCCTGATGAGATCATCCGAATCGTGCTCAACTCAATTAGTCCTGTGACTCCTCACTAGGACTACCCTGGTCAAGGTTTTGCTAAATTGAAACATGACTGTACACAGCTCTTAAACTGGAGTGGTCAATCCCATCTTGACACACGCATCGACAAGTCAAGTACTTGACTACACCCAGCAGCCTTCCATCACTGAATTAAAATTCAGGTAGTCCAGTGCCTAAGTGCAGTGAGTTGCTTGCAAGTCACCGTGGCGGTCTCAGGTCGGAGGGACATTTATACCCATATCCCATCGGAGCAAATCTTGACAGCAGAAATAGCTCCGAAGTCGGTCACGTTCAGTGCAGATGTACCATTACATCTCACCTGTATGCCATACCAGTATCTCCACACTCCTTGGTTATGAGGACAACCAACCCATATGGCACACAACGACCTATGCTCGATAAACGTTGTCATCCTTGGTAACAACGTATCATTTGGTCGCGAACAAGTTTAAGGACTAAGCGATAAATCCTCCTTTGTCGAGTCTAAATAGTCCTAAGGACTTCACCACAACACAAGAGTTCATTAGAAGATGAAACATTTGTGATGAAAAAATACCAAAATAACTTTTATTTATTTATAATTCATATACTAATACAAAAGGAGCACAATCGTCAACAGGCTGACGATTGGCTTTGGGATACTATTCCCAATAATTTCCTACTTGGCCTAAAGCCAATCGGTGCAGTATCTAATACCCATCTTCGACTTGTAGTCATTGAACTCCTTCACCGCAATGGCTTTAGTGAATGGGTCGGCCAGGTTCTCCTTTCCATCGATCTTCTGAAGGTTGACGTCACCTCGATCCACGATCTCTCGGATGAGATGGTAGCGTGCAGAATATGCTTCGTCCGCTGGTGTGCCTTCAGTTTCTTCGCCTGAGCAATGGCTCCAGAGCTGTCACAGTAGAGAAAAACTGGACCAACAAGGGATGGTGCTACTCCGAGCTCGGTGATGAATTTTCTCAGCCACACCGCTTCTTTGACAGCATCTGATGCAGCAATATACTCTGCCTCGCATACTGAATCAGCCATAGTGTGCTGCTTGGAACTCTTCCAGCAGACATCCCCACCATTAAGGGTAAAAATAAATCCTGACACACTCTTGCTGTCATCGTGATCAGACTGGAAACTAGAGTTTGTAAACCTTATAAGTCTCAAGTTCGATTCACCATATACAAGCCACTGGTCCTTAGTATTTCTTAAATACTTCAGGATGGTTTTAACAACCTTCCAGTGATTCTCCCCTGGATCAGATTGGTATCTACTCACTACCCCTAGTGAGTATGCCACATCTGGTCGTGTACATGTCATGGCGTACATGATAGATCCCACTGCCGAAGCATATGGAATCCTACCCATACGCTCTCTCTCTTGAGGTGTTGTCGGACAATCCCTTTTTTATAGAGAAATTCCATGGCCTATCGGTAGATAGCCTTTCTTGGAATTCTCCATGCTGAACCTTTTCAGCATAGTAT
The DNA here is from genome assembly GCF_000442705.2 of Elaeis guineensis. Taxonomy (NCBI): domain Eukaryota; kingdom Viridiplantae; phylum Streptophyta; class Magnoliopsida; order Arecales; family Arecaceae; genus Elaeis; species Elaeis guineensis. The sequence goes on along the minus strand of NC_026001.2, from coordinate 84,316,728 downwards.
CAATGTACGTGGACTGGGATAAGCCAAGCAACCTTTTGGATCTATCCCTATAGATTCTCATCCCTAGAATGTAGGAAGCTTCTCCCAGATCCTTCATGGAGAACTGTGACGATAGCCAAATCTTTATTCTCTGTAATGCAAGGACATCATTCCCGATTAAGAGAATATCATCCACATACAATACAAAAAATACTACTACTGGACCATTAGCCCACTTATAAATGCAGGGCTCTTCTCCATTCTTAACGAAGCCATATGTTTTGATCGTCCTATCAAAACATATGTTCCAACTCCGAGATGCCTGCTTAAGTCCTTAAATGGACCTTTGTAGCTTGCATACCTTAGACTCATCTGTGGATGTGAACCCTTCTGGTTGTATCATATACACCTCTTCGTCCAGCTCTCCGTTTAGGAAAGCTGTCTTCACATCCATCTGCCAGATTTCATAGTCTAGATGGGCAGCTATCGAAGCATAATCCGAATGGATTTAAGCATTGCCACAGGAGAAAATATCTCGTCATAATCTATACCATAACGTTGACGATATCCCTTGACAACCAGATGGGCTTTATAGGTCTCCACCTTTTCGTCTGCGCCCCTCTTCCTCTTGAAGACCCACTTACACCCTATGGGTTTCACTCCTTCGGGTGAGTCAACCAATGTCCACACATCGTTGATCTTCATGGACTCCATTTCGGATTTCATGACCTCTAGCCATTTCTCAGAGTCAGATCTCTGCATTGCATCCATGTAGGTGATCGGATCCTCATCATTTTCATCAAGTTCGACAGGATCGCCATCCCAGACCAAGAAACCATAGTATCTGTCCGGTTGATGTGGTACTCTACCAGACCGCCTTAAGGGTGCATAATCAATGGGCTCTGGATCTGATCTAATCAAATCCGATTCAGGTTCAGTAACATGTGTCCATTTTTCCACCTGTCGAACTTCATCAAGTTCGATCTTAGAGGCAACAGTTCCTTCACTAAGGAACTCCTTTTCTAAAAAGATTGCCTTAAGGTTGACAAACACCTTTTGCTCATCAGCAAGGTAGAAATAATACCCTTTGGTCTCTTTTGGGTACCCTATAAAATTACACTTGTCAGACCTAGGTCCAAGCTTGTCTGTAATTAAACGTTTAACATAAGCCGAACACCCCCAAACCCTAAGGTGCGAGAGTACTGGCTTATGTCCTATCCATATCTCATATGGTATTTTGGCTACAGACTTACTCGAAACTCTATTTAGAAGGTAACAAGCCGATTCGAGCGCATATCCCTAGAGGAGATCGACAAACCAGAAAACTCCATCATGGATCGAACCATGTCTAATAAGGTCCGATTCTTCCTTTCAGACACACCATTATGCTGTGGTGTTCCAGGAGGAGTCCACTTAGAGAGAATCCCATTCTCCCCTAGATACGTCAGAAACTCATTGGAAAGGTATTCACCTCCTCGATCAGATCGAAGAATTTTAATACACTTTCCAGTTTATTTTTCTACATCATTTCGGAATAGTTTGAACATTTCAAACGACTCCGACTTATGCTTCATTAAGTAGACATACCCATACCTCAATAGGTCGTCTGTGAAGGTTATGAAGTAGAAATATCCACCTCTTGCACTTGAGCTCATAGGTCCACATACATCAGAATGTACCAGACCCAAGAGTTCACTGGCTCGCTCACCTTTTCCAGTAAAAGGTGACTTGGTCATCTTTCCAAGAAGACAAGACTCGCAGGTTGGAAGTGATTCACAATCACCAAGTTCAAAAATTCCTTCTTGAGCCAACCTGTTTATCCTGTTCTTATTGATATGACCTAGCCGACAGTGCCAAAGGTAGACTTCTGACATATTATCTATTCTAGGGTATTAATCGAAGTTTTGAACCACATTAACAGGCTGTGATAGTAAGTAAATTTTATTATTTAATTATCCAACAAACATTGTAACACCATTCAAAATGATATTGCAAATATTTTTTTTTATTAAAAATCATAACCGTACATGGCCAAAAGGCCTACAGAAATAATATTTAATAAAAAGCTTGGACAATAGTGACATTCACTCAGAATTACATTACGAGAATTGATTACAAGACTCATGATTCCTAAAGCTAGAACTGGAAATTTGCTTCCATCTCCAACGTTCAGGAACCTCTCGCCTTCATCAAATCTCCTACTGACCTACAGACCCTGCATCGAATTACAAATATGATAAGGGCTTTCGGTATCCAATACCCAGGCAGTAGTATCACAAATAAAAAAGTTGCAAGGAGTTATCATATAATTACCTTGCTTCTTCTTCGGCCTGTTCGGGTCCAGGGAGGCTATGTATTGAGGACAGTTCCTCTTCCAATGCCCCTGCTTCTTGCAAAAGAAGTACTCCGTCTGACTCTGGTCGGGCTTGCGCTTCTTGGTCTGACCCTGTGCAACCATCCCAGCATGAGGCTGCACCTTCTTATTCTTCTTCTTCTTGTTCTTCTTCCCCTTTCCAAAGGGTCGACGACGAGAAGAAGACCCTCCCACTACATTCACCGACTCCTTATGGAGCTGGTGATCCTTCTCAAAGTTCTGCAGCAACCCCAACAACCCGTGGTAGTTTATTGCAGGCTTTGTCATTCGAAAATGAGTAAGGAATGGGAGGAAGGACTTGGGCAAGGAATTAAGGATCGCATCCTTACTGAGCTGCTCGTACAGAGGAAAACCCAATTTGCTTAGGTGCTCAATCATCTCGATCATGTACAGTACATGATCAGTGACTAAGGCGCCATCCCTCATCCGAGCATTGAAAATGGTACAACTAGTTTTGTGCCTTTCAACATCGTCAGGCGTGCCAAAAGAGTCGTTCAACATTTGAAGCATCTCCTGTAGCTGGGCGTTCTCAAACCTGCAGCTGAACTCATCATTCATTGTTGCCAGCATAATACATCGGACAGTGGTGCGGTCATTGAGCCACTTCTGGTAAGTATCTCGGATCGCCTTACTAGTGTTCGGAGCTGGCTCCTCAGGTGCTGGATCTGTTACTACATAAAGAATCCGCTCATGCTCAAGGATAATTTTCAATTTTCGATACCAGCTATCGAAATTAGGTCCCATGAGCTTGTCATTATCTAATAATGACCGGAGCGACAGGGTAGTGGCCATAGCTGTATAAAGAAAAATCAGACCTCTATTAGTACATAAATTAATACTAAAGACTTGGACTTTAGTCTAAAGTTTTTCTCAATATTTTTACGAACTGGTAGCCTCAACCTCCAATTCGAGGAATTACTTTAATTCCTTAATGGGTACTAGAATCCACACAGACTACACACGAGCCCAACTTTGGTTGGTCAACCTATGTGCATCTATGGGTAGGTTCTTAACCAATTGTTTTTCTAAACAACTTCTAGTAATTGATTTTGCCCCAGAACCTAATCAGTAGGCTTTGGCCTCTACTGAAAAGATCTGGTTAGGTCCAACCATTAACATGACTTAATTTGATGAATCAGACCAATAAATGATCAGGCCCGACTTTGGTCGGCCAACCTAACCACCATCAGAAAGACTCAACCAAATTATCATATTATGAATGATAATTCCATTAGCCAATGAGCACCAGACCTTTGGGCCTCCAATGATCATTGAACTAATGGACTCATTATCACTCACTTAATGGGAGGCATTGACTTAGTTATCATTATAACTTAATCATTTTAGGGACCTAATAATTTTTGAGAATTTTATTAAAGGATAGTAGAGAAGAAATCATTCAGCCAATTTCAATCCTCCCACTGACTTTACCAAGTTAGATTAAAAAAGGATTTAATTAAAGCTGGCATTAGGAGCACCTAAATCAGTTACACTGATTTATCTAATGATATGGGTGAGCTCTAATCACCAAGTGATCTAATCAAAATCTAACTTACCAGATTGGCTAGGTAAGTGAGATCAGTGGTGGGGATTTGCCATTAACTCGTCAATGATCAAATCAATGCGAGTAGCTCCCGCTTAAGAACCACTGGTCAAAACTGTCGAACTTACCTTAGACACCAACCGGTTCATTAGTTTTAATTTTGATCAACTTAGTAAATAGGGCTCCACCGCGTAGCAATGAATTAAGTCCATCTTGGTCTAGTTAAAGACATGGACCCATTCAACTACAACTATTGACGTTGAGTCTAGAGTATCCTTGACCTAATCTAATTCAACTTTTGATTAGATTTGACCAATTACTCCATTTAGTCTATTTTTTAAGCTAACCTTAGGTCTAACCCAATTATGGACCTAATTCATCTAACCCATTGACCCACAAGTTTATGCAATTGTCTTAGGTCTTAATTCATAATTCTAGACCTACTAGATAATACTTAATTCTTTTAATTAAGTACTTGGGCTGATGGGTCAGGATTTGGCATTTCAAAAATAATTTTTAAATTTTGAAAGATTTTATTTTCTGTTCACCAAATGTGTTGACTCATTTCACAAATGGGTCAGCACAATTCATAAACAGCAATCCTATTGCTCATTTCATAACAGAAAATAACTTAAAATAAATCATAAATTTTCTTTTAGATCTAATCTAACACATTCATGATAAATTTTATAATTAAGTCCTTTCGCTGCTTCATCGGTATGGGATATAATTGTATCGACACCCCTACCGCCATAGGAGACCTCATCGAATGGGAAGAGAGGGCCTTTAAACCCTACTTTTCTCCTATTACCGGACGGCCATAGCAACCAACCCAATTAGATTACTTGCTACTTGGATCAAGTATATCTAAATATACCAATTTCAAAATTTAAATTTTGAATTTTAAATTTCAAATTTCAAATTTCAAATTTGAGATTTCAACCAAATTTCAAATTTCAAATTTTCAATCTTTGAATTTTAAATTTTTGAATTTTGAATTTTAAATTTTAAATTTTGAATTTTAAATTTCAAATTTAAATTTTAAATAAATTTCAAATTTCAAATTTTAAATTTCAAAATTCAAATTTCAAAATTCAAATTTCAAATTTTGAATTTCAAATTTGAAACTTCTAACAAATTTTAAAATTTAAATTTTAAATTTCAAATTTAAACTTATAGATTACACCTTAATCTATACATGCATATGTATATCATATTCTAGAACCTGACTCTGATATCATTTGAAGCAAAAATTCAGTGCAGGGGCAAAATGGTAATTTTAAAACTTTTTCAAAATTACTATTTTACAGCAAAATTATTAATTAATCTCATTAATTAATACTAATTAACCATATACTAGGATCTAAATATGATACAACAGCATGCATTTAAATTTGAAATTCAAATTTGAAACAGTAAACTTTTTACTGTACTGTGTTCAGAACACATCACTTTTTGCGGGTAGTCGATCACCACAATCTGATCACCATCGAGGGGCTCTGATCTTCACATCGCAACCACACTAGTGTCTAGCCTCTGCGGATCATCCACACGAAGCTCCCGTTTGATCAGTTCCTCACGAATGCTAGTTCGTGATTTCACCCTTTTGATGGCTGATGTTGATCGAACTCCTTCGATCGATGTGTGTCGACTCCTCAGACACTCTGGATCATCTGCACAGTTGGTTGAGAGGCTGATGGATCTTTCCCTGAAATTTGGTGGACTCATGACACTCGTGACACACCAATCTCACTTCCCAAACCCTAGGTAGAAACCCTAGGGTACACACCAAAAACCCTGCGCCCACTTCTCTCTCCTTTTTCTCTCCTCTCGGTAAATTTTGAATACTTCAAAATTTTTCCAGAACCTCCCCACACCCCTTATCTCTTCTTTTTTTTTTTTTGCCCACGCCCCCTCCCTTTCTCATTTTATAAAACATTGCAAGAGATGTTGAAAGCTTGTGAGTGGATAAGAAGAGGTGGTTGCTCACTTAAATTCAAATCAAATTTGAATTCAAGTGTTAACCAATCTTATCCTCATCTATTTGTGCGAGAAAGAAGAGATGGCGTGGCCCTTTTTTTTTGTATGTGGAGACTTTCATGAGAAACCATTTCTCGTGTGGAATATGGGGCGCACAAAAGAGGATAAGCTGGCGCATGGTTATTTGGTTATCCATTCAAATTCAAAACCCCTTTGAATTTGGATGGGTATCAAACCAAGTTAATCCAAATAATTGGCGCACAGAAACATGGACATGAGAGAGATTTGTGTGGGTGAAAATTTATGAGAAAATTTCTTCTCGTGAATTCAAATGGGTGCAAGGACGTTGGGTGGCACAGAGAATTTAAAACAAGGTGGTTTGATTCAAATTGAGCCAACCTAATTAAAATAGGTTAAGCACAATTAGACCAGATTAAACCCAACACAATTAGGCTTAATTAGGCTCAATAAAATCCTAATCAAATTAGAAATTAACTAAACCTAACCTCTGATCAAATCAGGAACTAAGCCACCTTAGCGATTAGATCAACATTTAACCTAATCGGGTCAATCCAAACTGAATCCAATTCAATTGGACTTGATCTAAAAATAATTACTCAATCAAATTGAGTTAATTAACGATCAAATTACTAATTAAACCTCTCATAAATATTGAGTCTAAATTTGATGGGCAATTAGGCATTAGAGACCATCGATATGAAACCTTGATCAAAGAGTTCAAATTTCAAATTCAAAATTTGAAATTCAAAATTTTGACCCCGGTACCCAAAATGTGTGGAACTCATGATCAAAGAATCCTAATTCTCAATCATAAAGTATCAGACACATAAGACTTATAATCAGCCATCAGATCAGAAAGGAACCTCTAATGTGTGTGACCCCGTAGGTTCGAACCTAAGCCGGTAGCACAGGAACCAATTCCTGTACTAATCGAAGTGACCATCTAGCAATGGTACCTGATGATCGGATAGGTCGAATAGTCACAATCGCAACATTCAGAACTTACGTGAATATGGTTACCATATAATTCATCCTTTTTGACCCCTATGTTTAGGACGACTCAGGGTTAAACTGTCAACCCTGATGAGATCATCCAAATCGTGCTCAACTCAATTAGTCTTGTGACTCCTCACTAGGACTACCCTGGCCAAGGATTTGCTAAATTGAAACACAACTGTATACAGCTTCTAAACTGTAGTGGTCAATCCCATCTTGACACACGCACCGACAAGTCAAGTACTTGACTACACCCAGCAGCCTTCTGTCACTGAATTAGAAATTCAGGTAGTCCAGTGCCTAAGTACAGTGAGTTGCTTGCAAGTCACCGTGGCGGTCTCAGGTCGGAGGGATATTTATACCCATATCCCATCAGAGCAAATCTTGACAGCAGAAATAGCTCCAGAGTCGATCACGTTCAGTGCAGATGTACCATTACATCTCACCTGTATGCCATACCAATATCTCCACACTCCTTGGTTATGAGGACAACCAACCCATATGGCACACAACGACCTATGCTCGATAAACATTATCGTCATTGGTAACAACGTATCATTTGATCGCGAACAGGTTTAAGGACTAAACGACAAATCCTCCTTTGTCGAGTCTAAATAGTCCTAAGGACTTCACCACAACACAGGAGTTCATTAGAAGATGAAACATTTGTGATGAAAAAAAATACCAAAATAATTTTTATTTATTTATAATTCATGTACTAATACAAAAGGAGCACAACCGTCAACAGGCTAACGATTGGCTTTGGGACACTATTCCCAACAGAGGCACCTTCACCGATCTCCGTTGCTACACCAGCTCCATTCTCAGAGGGTCCTACACTGGTAGGTCCCAGCGAGGTGGGTCCCAATGAGGTGGATCCGAGTGAGACGGATCCGAGTAGTATTATTATACTTTTTATATAATAAAATTTGATTCTTTTACTTGGATAGCTATCATACTAATGATTTATTTATTGTTGTTTCAAGTCAGTCTTTATCGATAGTGAGACGAGGGCGAGGTCCATCGAAGAACCTCACTCTAGAGCATTGGAGACACGAGCACTCGGGATAGTATCTTCGTATCGAGATACCAGCCAGCTACACCAGACCCATTAGGGGATGGTGCGAGCCGTGGCAGACTGAGCTGGGGTATGCCGCAGCTATGCCCTCGTGATGCTCTTCGATTGACGTCACATTCTATCAGCTCAGAGAGAGATTTTGTATATCCACTTACAGATAAAATAAATTATATTATGAATATTTAATTTGCATAGTTTTCTTTTAATATTTGTTATTGACAGGATATATTCGACATCATTGATTTTGAGGAGGATCGTGTGAGGCGAGCCATGGACACTCATTTATCATTGCATTTCAAGGATTATTGCCATCACATGCATCAGCATTGGTACCATGTGGTGCAGGATCATGGAGAGGAGGCAATGCGGTAGCAGCCCTATGACAGCATCACTATGGATGATTGGACTGTCATATGCCGGCATTACGAGGATCCAGCATATCAGGTGACATATCTAAACTTTTTTTTTTAGAGTTTAATTACTGAATCATTTATTCTTAAATTAAATTTATTATTTACTAATTTGACTGGTAACTGTATAGAGAAGATATGCTCAAAACGTCGTAAATCGAACAAGACAGACCGTACCACATTATGGGGGTTCGAGGTTGTTCGCTCATCACATGGAGCACATGGTAGGTAATTTTTAATTAGCATATAATTCTCTAGTTATTTAAAATTTTTTTAATTAATTTTCAAATTGGAGAGAGATATTGAGAGTAGTGAGCTTCCTGATAGGATCGATATCTACCAGCGGACCCACCAACGACGGTCAGAGGAGTGGATGATGGAGAGCCAAGAGCTCTTTGTAAATTTTTTTAATTATTTTTTTATTTACAGTCTAATTTTTATTATAAAATTAAAATAGCTATAACTTTAATTTTTTTGACCGTATGACAGACATGAGATCCTAGCCTACCCCTGAGGGCTCGACCGCACCCACAGATGATGAGATCTGTGATCGGGTGCTTGGTACGAGATCATGTTATGTTAGAGATCTAGGATATGGGATCACTACTCCCTCATCCTCACACTCATCTAGGGCCGACATCCATTCTACGTGCGAGGTTCGACTAACGGAGATGTAGAGGCAGACTGCCGAGGATCGACAGTAGACTATCGTGGATCGATAGCAGGCTGAGGAGTGAGCTCAAGAGTTGGCTGCATGCATCGATGAGTATCAGCAGCTCTAGATTCAGATGATGGAGTGAATGACATAGATGGAGCAGACGATATAGCTGATGAGGCAGTAGTAGGTCGGTCCGAGCTCTTTCGAGCGCTCTCCTTCTCCAGCTCGTTCTCTAGATGCCGACACCTGACAGCTTCTTCATGTACTTTTTTATTTTTATTTTAAATCTATTATAATTTATTTTAATATAATAAAATAATAAAATTTATTTATCAATTTATTATATAAATTTTTTATTTTTATTTTTTATTTTTAATTTATAAAAAATATTATAAATATAAATTAAAAATATATTTTCATAAATTATTTTTTTAAAAAATATGTTTAAATTATTAGTGATAGAATTATTTTTGATGAAATATTGATCGTAAAAAATATTTTAGTATGATAATTTAATTTTTCAAAAAATATAAAACTATTAAAATTTTATATATAATTAATAGTGATGAAAAATTATTTATCGCTAATAATTATTAGTGATGGAAATTTTTATCAAAAATTATTATATTTATGATGTAAGTTTTTTGTCACTAATATTATTTAAATTTGATTCTTAAAAAATTTATTATTAAATTAATAGTGATAAAAAATTTTATTGCAAAAAAAGTTATTTATGATGTAAATTTTTTATCACTAAAAGTTTTTAAAATTTTATTTTAAAAAAATATTTAATTAAATTAATAGAGATGAAAATTTTTTATCATTATTAATTTTTTATTTATTAGCGATGTTATAATTCATCATAAATATTTTTTTTATGATTAAAATTTTTCATCAAAAAAATTTTAATGATGAAAATTATTCATCATAAATATCTTTTATTAGCGATGAAATTTTTTTTCATCATATAATATTATCAACAATGCGATTATTTACGACTAAATATTAGCGACGAGAATAGATGATTAGTGATGAAAATTTTTCATCGCTAATAATCTATTTTGTTGTAGTGATTGTTCCTACACGTTCTATTCTATGATACAGAGCTATAGATACCCCCATTCAGTACTTCATCGGATGGTTAAGTTGAATTTTGACCCTCTGGATACTTTCTCCCTCCCGTTTGAAGCCTAAATCGGTATAGATAAATATATATCGATATACTCTTCTAATTCTCGAATGAATTATTCTTACATATTTTATTCGATGATACGAAGCTATTGACACCTTCGATCCATCCATCAGATTGTTAGATTGAATTTTGATCCCTTGGTACCCCTCCCTTCTACCTCAAATTTAAATCGGTATGGAGGTGTATATTTTGATATACTTCTTTGATTCCCAAACGAATTACTTCTACACATCCATTCAATGGTATGGATGTACCTACACCTCTATCCCATCCATCAGATAGGAAGATTGACTTTTGACCCCTAGATTTTCTTCCTCCAATTCAAACGTAACTATGTAAAGCTTCTAAATATAAAAATTTGAAACAAGTAAAGAAATTTATTAATACTGCTTGACTTGCCTACTATAATGGCTATGACAATGAGCTCAATTGATCGCGTAGATGTGGATTCTGAAGAATTTCAACCATCGTGTCACGGACGGCATCCCGGAAGCTTTAAGATCACTGGCAAAAAAGCCTCTGCATGACCTCCTTGGTATGTGCATCACCCCACATCTGGATTGTCGAGACATAAGAGGAGGACGTTGATAACCAGCGAGCTGCTGGAGGATCGAAGCTATGCCCGAATCCTATAATCCGACTCTTAGTAACCCCTCGATAGCCCTGAGCCATCCCTCGAGGTCAGGGAGGGGTTGAGAGGATGGGTCTTCACCGTGCCATGCTACGATGCATTCCGCATAATCCATCTATACAGTTTAGAAATTCATTAGTGCTATTATACATATCAGTATATATAAAAACTTAATAAATAATATTTTATTTTATCACGATCCATCTGAATCCAAAATCTAAGTAATCACCGATCCTCCTAGACTAATGTGTGGCCTCCCACAACTACGGCTGTTATGGTACATGATCCAGCTGTTGTGTATACAATAAATAAAGAAATCAAATGAATAAAAACTAACATATGACCAACTAAATATAATATTGATATAAGTTTAGAATTTTTATCAATCTATTTGTAATAATATGTGTGCCAACAGAGCCGTCGGTGTGCTTGATTGGATCCTACTGGATGGCCCAATTTTGTCGAGCTCTCTGCTATCTACCGAAGTACTCTTCACTGCTCTACTAATCATAGAGGGCCTTCCAAATGTCCCCCCATATCCAGTGATCCATAAAAAACTTTCAGTCTGATGGTGACTCGAAATTGAAGAACTCAATGGTGAACTTCCTGAGGTGGTATAGCCCATCGCGGAGTCGATATTTGACGACCTCCTCAAAGGTCCGATGGCTAGCCTTTTCATCCTGAGGAGTCTCGAATCGATAGTATGACTGCAAATAAAGGATGGCATGTATTAATAAATAGAATACAAATGTATCATAAATTTAAAAATTAAACACCTTTGACTTATTAGGAATGTCTCCTACGCAACGTCATGAGCCCTCGATGGCCAACTAAAAAATACATTCATCGATCCCGGCATCAATTGTCAGACGATCTCGACATTAATCGTCAGACGATCCCAGTAATGACATGAGACACCCCAAGCTCCCTAAATGTCCTATAAAATTGATTTTAAACAATAAATGTTGATTCTAAAATTATAATTTTTTTTTAAAATATTGCTCAAAGATCTAGTACTTATGTGCAACTCTAAATGTGCACTAGCTCTCTATCCGTTGGTCGAGTCGAAGGTGCCGCGAGCTGGGTAGGTCCTCTACTATGGTGCTGAGGTTTAGAGCTAGCTACTGCTTCATGTGACTGTGGGGTCATTAGTAACCCCACATCGTCTGAATCTGAGAGTAACAAAAGATCATAAAGAATATTATATCAGATAGTAAAAAATAAAATAACCTAATGAAGAATTTTTAGTGTTAGATTTTACCTCATGGTGCGGATGCTGCAGAATCATATTAGCTATCTGCACAAGAGCTCTCTCCTCTGGAGCTCTGTTCTTTGGAGCTCTATCCTCGGCTAGCACGGTTCGTCCTCTAGGAGTACTCATCCTGTAATCTCTGAAAATAAAAATAAATAGATTCATGAATTAATTACACAAATATGGCAAGTAATGTAATAATTGAAATGATGTAAGGCAAGTATGAAAAATAAATAAAATAATTGAAATTATTCAAAAATAGCTCCATCTACCCTGGGGCTGGCTCCTGCTGCATGCCAATCTTCTCTAACATGCCAAAGGTCGACTCCTTTGTCCTTAAGGTCGACTCCTTCGTTACTACAGTTGACTACTCATCTTCCTCTTTATATGTTTGGTACACTTTGGATTCTTCTTCCAATTCCTTCTTTTTCTCCTCTTCTTCCACTTCTTCCTCTTCTTCACCTTCTTGGATAGGATGCTCTTTAAAAATAAACTCAGTACGATCTATCTCCTTATATTGCCATTATGTAGGAGAATTTCTGGAGCATCCAACTCTGCATCTATTAAATACTAATAAACTCTTAATGTTTCATCCTCTTGAAAGCATTCTAGTAAATAGGACTCTTCTTCTCCTTCTTCAAGCTCGTAATGAATGGGTCGAGACAACTTTACATACAACCCATCAATCTTTTCTTCCTCTCTTTCTTGATGGAAAAGAAGTATAATATACTTGAACAACTTGTTGAGCTAGCACAAAAGGGTCATTGACATATACTTTTGATCTATATTTAATTTCAATAAGCAAGTGCTATGGATCAACCTTTATACAATTGTCGGTATTAAACCATCGATACTTAATAAGAATGACACTATTACCTCCAATGTAGGTCAACTTGATCACTTCTTCAAGGATTCTATAGTAGTCACTCTCCACCTCTGCCCACCAGCTGCCCTTTATATACACACCTCTGTTCATTATACTCTTATGATATCCATATTACTGTGTGTGAAATTTGAAACTATTTATGTTACAGCCATTATAATATGTCACATACTTTGTTGGCCTGTAATCTAATAATCCTAGCTTTTTAGGTATAGATTCACCTTCTTGCATGATCTACATATTATAAAAAGAATAAATTAGGAGAAATTAAAATAAATAAGATGACAATGGTCGCTTACCAATTGATGAAACCAATTTACAAAGTTTTATGAGTGTTGAGTGAAAATTTCTTCCTCGCTTATCATCAGGTTGTTCCATCTCAGCATCTCATCATATTGTCTATATATGTATAACAAAAGTACAGAATAATAAGTGATTAAAGAGTTAAGATTGTGATGAATACTTAATATATAGGTCAATCTCCATACAGTTTAGCAAAACATATGTCTTTGCCCATCGAATTTTAATATCGGTTAATACCAGCGAATCTCATGCCCAAATTCATGAGCGAGATAGGCAAATATTGAGATCTTCGCCTCTGATCCCTCACTACTACCATCATCATTTTGACCTACTTAAGTTAGCTTTATCTGCACACTAGGGTTAAAGTAGTGTTGACTGAAATTAAAAATTTTTTCAATTATGTATGCCTCCACAATAGAACCTTCGATTTTAGCCTTATTTTTTACTTTCTTTTTGAGGCTGTGCATGTATCTTTCAAATGGATACATCCACCTATACTACACTGATCTTCTGACCCTAGCTTTATATGTCAGATGAATTATGAGGTGCTCCATAGAGTCAAAGAAACTAGAAAAAAATATCTTCTCCAACTTGCATATAGTCTCTACACTTCTAGCCTTAAGATTGAAGATGTGATCGACAGATAGTTTGGTAGCACAAATATCTTTGAAGAAAAGACTAAGCTCAATCAAAAACTCTATATAGGATTAGGAAGGAGATCACGCCAAGCTAATGAGAGCAATCATTGCATAAAGATATGGCAGTCATGGCTCTTTAGCCCATACAACCTGTAATCTTTGATATTGACGTACCGAGCTAGATTACTTGTATAACCATCTAAGAATTTAAGATTTTTGCACCATTTACATATATCTTTCAATTCTCCCTCGTTAAGGTATAAGTTACTTTTGACTTCAGAAATTTCTCTGAAGATACCTCAACCAGCTCTAATAGAGGATGCTTGCATATGTTCTTTATATCTACTCGGACCTTGAGATTATCCTTTGTCTTGCTCTTAATATCCACAACAGTGTAAAAAATACTATCGATTATATTCTTCTCAATGTGCATGATGTCAAGATTATAATGGATTAAATTGGTAGACTAGTATGGTAATTCTCAGAAGATGCTGTGCTTCATCCAATTATGAATTCTACAGAATCTTCGAGATTTCTATTTGTCAAATAGTATGCCAAACTGAACTCATCCACTTGAGATACCCTCTAAAATACTTCCATGCCACTGAGTCATGGGGGTGCCTTATCTTTCTTTATTTTATTCCTCCTAAAACTATTCCGCTGCTTTTAAAAAAGATGATGCTCAGGGAGAAATTGATGATGACAATCAAACCAGTAAGACTTACGACTATGCTCAAGTTGAAATACTTTCGTATTCTTCATGCAATAGGAACATGCTAGCTTCTCATAAGTGCTTGATCACTGTCGTAGGCAGTCAAAAATAAAAACCAACTCAAACTATATAGATAGGGTGAGTAGAGATCATTTTCATGAAGATCTAGGATGATTATCTTTTTTTTTAAAGAAGAAATAAAAGAGAATTGATTGTAGAAGGATTAAAAAAAATAAAATAGTAAAAATTTAATTATAAATATAAATTAATTTATGAAAGAAAATAAGTCAGAGAAATAATCCAGAAATTTCGAATCCACCATGCAAATTAGATTTATTTATTTTTTTTTATGTTGCAATATTAATTCTTGTGATTAAGATATTAGCATAGCTTATCTCTAAGGGATATGGACTATATCAGTAGATTTTAGCTCATCCTGTCAGAGTATAAACTATCTAAATTCAATTACAAGATATAAAATTTAATCTAATATATCATGATCTATCTCTCTTAAGCACATACCGTATCCAGAGATCATGGCACATCAGTACAGGATATAGGCCGTGTAGGCTAGATCAATATCTCAAAAAAAAATAAAAAGATATGAAATAAAAGTATAATTTTATTACATAAAAATTAAATACAAAAAAAAAAATAAAAATCTATTTACAGGCTTCATCGTATTTTTGGATTTGAAGGGATTTAGCCATGCATCAAGCTCTCTAGCTCCATAATCTTTCAATATTTGATCACTAAAGCTTCTTGATTTTTTTTCTATTTTTTTCTTATTTTTTCTTTGATTTTTTTCCTCCCTACATTTATTCCTAGGTTCCTTATTTATAGGTGAATTTTTTATATTTTTTTGATAGGAAAAGGAGTCCTAAAACTCTTAGAAAATGTATTAAACACTTAAGAATTTTTCTAACCATTGGATGGAGCTTGGATCACTCAGATTTGATCAAAAATCAATGTTTTAATTCTTATCAAAGTCGGATCAAATCGTAGCTATCCGATCATGCCTGGAACTGGTTCTGGACCATCGGATCATGCAGAATAACTCTTATTCTCAGTCGAAAATGTCCTCAGCTATCCGATCATTTAATGGATTGCATTTGGGCCATCAGATCGTGCAAAAGAGTCCTTTCAACCGATAATGAGTATAGACCGTCGGATCTTCCTCAGAATCGATATCAACCGTTGGATCGTGTAAAAGAGGATTCCACTGCCCGTAGACCGTGCCTGTGGACCGCGTATTGTTTCTGGTGGACTGTGCCCCTGGCTCTGTGGACTGACCGGCTGGTCCACCATACATCAAAGGCTATTTTTAAGATTTTTTAAGATATTTTAGCTCCATTTTTTACTCTGATTTTTGTCTGAAAAATAAGAAAAAAATATATTAAATTTTTTATTAATTTCTCAACATTTTGATACTTAGATTCTCAGTTAAATTAACATCTATTTTTCATAAATATACTTTAATTTTATTTTTTTTAAATTATTTATTTTTGTAAGAAAATCTAATTTATTCATGAAATTAGGTTAAAAAGAAGATGTTAGCACCATAAATTATCAAAAATACATTCAAAAAATATAAAAATATATCACTTATCAGTGCTCCAATCTGACAGCATCCCATAAGCAGAAAAAGTGCTCATAATCCATATTAATACAATCTTCATTATGAAATTATACTTCTTTGATATATCAAAAGTACATATGCCATTAGACTATAAAAATTTCAGCTCATCAATAAGAGGCCTTAGATATACATCAATACTTCTACCAAAATATCGTGGCCCAAGAATGACTAATGTAAGAAAGATGTTATATTCTTTTATGTATATCCCAAGCAGTAGATTGTATGGAGTAATAAAGACCGACCAACATGAATAAGGTACCGTTGCATGACTGAATGATATAAATCCATTGGTAGATAGTCTGACATTATGTGATTCCTGAGCAAATAAAGGATGGTGAGCATCAAATTTCTTCCATACCTCACTGTTTGATAGATGAGTCATCATATCAGAGTACTTGTGAATCCTTTCTTGTGTCATCTCATCTATCCGACAGTACTCTTGGATGAGTAAAGCCTCAGAAGTCCAAGAGTGAGGAGAAGATATCGAAGAATCTTGTATGGTATATCCTTTTGATTCCTACCCTCTTGTCTCGCACTAATAGAAAACTGACTATTAACGACGATCAATTACCATCACTGATAGTCAATTTACCATCGCTAAAAATCTGACGAAAATATCTTAATCACTAATTTCTATTATTAGCGATGGCAAAATTACCATCGCTAATAATGATAATTAGCGAGCTATCACTAATAGTGTTTTAATTTTTTAATTAAAATTTAAAAAAAAATCTATTAGCAATGTTGCTAATGCCATCACTAATAATTTTTTATTTTTTTAATTAAAATTTTTAAAAAATTATTAGTGATGGTAGTGTCGTCACTAATACTATGGCTAATATTTTTTATTTTTTTAAAAAAATTTATAATTAAATTTTTTAAAATATATTTTATAATTATTTTTTAAAATCTATTATAAATAAAATAATAATTATTTAACATAATTATAAATAAAAAATTAATTATGTTATATTAAAAATATAAATTATATAATTTTATAAATCTACTTAACAAGTTTAAAAATTACATACATATAAAAAAATAAGTAGCATATGGATGTAGCATCTGCATAAGTAAGCATCTTAATAAATTAAAATCTAAAAAATAGGAACAAAAAGAAAATATACTAGAAAAATTATGTATAGACACGCAATAAAGGTAATAAAATGGCACTGAGTGATATAAACCAATTAGGATGATTATAAAAACTATAATATAGTTTCAACATGTAAAAGAGAAACAAGCAAATCATTAGATGCTAACATTAACAGAGATAGAGATTTTAATGACTTGTTAGCTCATGCATGCTTTCGATGCAATAAATTAAAAAATAAAAAATAAAAAATAACATATATACAAATTGATGCTCAACACATCATAACTAATTGTTTCACATCATCTAATGTTAATACCTAAAATTAATGAAATATGAAGTTAACATGAATATCTGAGGAGTAAAGTTTACCCTTTTTGAGGTTATCAGGATTGGCATGGACAACAACAACCCTTCCAATAATAGAATTTGGTCCACTTTGAGGAATCTGCAAAAGAGAATAAACATAAAAGAGTTTAAAAGGTAGAAAGAATAATATCTCTTTAAAAACATATTAAACATAAGGAAATAATAAATAACCTGCTTGTCAACAATGCTAAAATTAACAGTCTCTGAATCATCAAATCGAAACCATATAAATATCTAGTATTCCATTTACCAGCTATGCATAATGCTTCAGTAAACCTGCTCAAGCATAAGTAAAACACTGCTTCTAATACCAAGTTATCATTTTTAAATGTTATGAGAATAACAATGCAGCATCAATCATAAAGTGGCCATGACAAATAGATCATACCATCTTCACCAGCAGTCATATTTTCAAGATCATCAGTGTGGCAGTTCTCATCTTCAGGTGCCCCATGTTCCTTCCCAGCAGGATTAAAATGCGGCCCTATATTTGAAAAGAACATTAGAATAACCCCCAAATCAAGCACTTCAATCACAGACAATTTTGAATCTCAAAACAAGAGTTCACCATCAGTAGACATGCAACCATTGGTGGTGTCACCAAGAGTATGAACATGGAATCCATGAAGCCTTTGAACCTAGAGATGTTTGCAATTACCTTAGTAGGATTGAGGTTGAGGCTTGGGGAGGCGAGAGGAGATTGGGAGCTCGCAGTTAGGGACTCAAGGAGGTGGAAGGCTGTCGGAGGCTCGCAGTCGGGGGCTTGGGGAGGCAGGAGGTGGTCGGGGGCTCGGAGAGGTGGTCGAAGACTCGGAGAGGCGGGAGGTGGTTGGGTCTCACAATCGGAGGCTTGGGGAGGCGGCCGGGGGCTCACAACCGAGGGCTCAGGGAGACAAGAGGCGATCGAGGGCTCGCAGAGATGGCCAGGTGCTCACGGTCTGGGACTCGAGGTGGCAGGGGGCTCATGACCAGGGGCTTACAGCCGATGGCTCGGAGAGGCAGGAGACGGCTGGGATCTTGGGGCTTGGGGAGGCAGTCGGGGGCTCGCAGCCAAGAACTTAGGGAGGCAGGAGGTAGCCTGGGCCTCGGAGAGATAGGAGAAGACGGGGGGTCCGATCGAGCAAAGGGAGGGATAGGAGGTCGATTCGGCAAAGGGAGGCGGCGGGGGGCTAATCCGACAAGGGGAGCAACGAGGGGAGGCAACGGAGGGCCCGATCTGGCAAGGAGGAGGCAGTGGGGAACCTGATCTGGCAAGGGAGAGGCGACGGGGTGCCCGAGCCAACATGGGGAGGCGGGTCGATCCGATAAGGGGGAGGTGGCGGGGGGGCTCGATCCGATAAAGGGAGGGGTAGGAGGCTGATCCGGCTAGGAGAAGTGGCGGGGGGCCGATCTGATAAGGGGAGCGGCAAGGGGAGGCAGTGAGGGGCCTGATCTGGTAGGGGGAGGCAGCGGGGTGCTTGATCCTGCAAGGGGAGGCAGTGGGGGGCCCATTTGATAAGGAGAGCGATCGAGGGAGAAGGGGGAGGCGATCGACGGCCTGATCCGACAAGGGGAGGCGGCAAGGGGCCGATCCGACAAGGGGAGGGGTTGATTCAACAAGGCACTACAAGGAAAGAGATTTTTAACGATGAAATTATTTACGACGGATAGAATTTTTATCGCAAATAATAATGTCAATGACGGTAAAAAATTTTCATCGATAATAAAAAAATATTTATGATGAATAAGTTTTTTTATCATAAATAAAAATAATTAGCAATGAAAAATTGCTTGCATCGTAATAAATAGAATATTTATGACAAAAATTTTAATCATAAATAAAAAAATATTTTTTAAAATTTTTTTGTCGTCAATCCAAGCTCCATCCAACGATCAGAAAAATACTAAAAATTTTTCTGATGAAATCAAGTTTTGCGTCGTCAATAACATTATTTATAATAAAATTATTTCATCACTAATAAGTCAAAAAAAATTAAAAATTAGATATTTTTAATTATTTATGATGTAAATTTTCATCACAAATAATTTGACTATTTACGATGAATAAGGATTTTTATCACAAATTAAAAAGATTAACGATGAATAATTTCATCGTTAATAGTTTAAAAAGTTAGATAAATTAAAAATTTAAAACAAAATAATTATTTATGATGAAAATATAACATCGTAGATAACAAAATATTTATGATAAAAAATAAAATTTTTATCGAAAAATATGGGACATTTATGATGAAATATTTCATCACTAATAATTAAAAAATTTAAAAAATATAAAATTTCAAAAAGTAAGTTATTTGCAATGTTAATAAGCTTTTTTTCATGATAAATTTTTAGATAAAAATAATTTTTAAATGAAAAACTAGTCATTTTCTAATGATAAAAATATTTTCATTGCTAATATAAATATTAGTGATAGAAAAAATTTTCATCATAAATATTTAAATTTTAAAAATTTAAAAATAAAAAATAATTTATGATGGAGTATTTTCATCGTAAATAATAAACTATTTATGATGATAAATCATATTATCATCATAAATCTCTGATTATTAATGATGAATTATTTTCATCACTAATATTAAAAAAATAATTTTAAATTTAAAAAACTAAACTATTAGCGATGCAATAAGCTTTTTTCATCGTTAGAATGAGTTTTAACGATGAAATATTTCATTGCTAATGGTTAAAAAATTTTAAAATTTTAAAAAAACTTTCATATTGAAGGATATATATTATAATAAATATTACTATATTTATATAAAATTATAAGATAGTTTTAAAAAATAATATGTATAAAATAAAGTTATGTAGAATATCAAGATATGTGTATATAAAAAGCACGTAAAAAGTCATGGCCTATGAAAATTATGTTGTCGCAAATGTTAGGGCATGGGAGGGTCGAAGTGGATGGGGTTGATGAAGGCATGCTCGAAGTGATTACTTTTATTTCTATTCCTACTTTTATCATGATATTTTTTTTTTATGATTTTTGTCATTCTAATATGCCTTTCTCGAGTCTCTAATTGTTTACATTCAAAAGTTATATTTTCAACCTTTAGTTTTGATCTAAAAATAAGATAGATAAATATCAATTTATTTAGTGCAAGATATAAAATATTATTATATTTATATTATATAAAGTAACATATAATTTTGTATATATAAATCAAAATATAATATTAGTTTGGAGTAAAATGAGTATGTCGATTAAAATCTTTTCCTATCTTTGTTTGATTAGTTTATTTTGTGTTTTGAGGTTGCCCTCTCCAAAATACCCCTAGATCCCCAAAAGTGGAGGTAAGATTTGATCCCATTTCAGTTGATCCAACAACCAAAGACTTTACCAACTTAATATGTGTATATATATACATATACACACACACACACATATATATATATAGACACAGACATACACACACACACACACACACACACACACACACACACACACACACACACACACATATATATATATATATATATATATATATATATATATATGTATATATAAATACATATATCACATATATCATTGCATTATCCAAATTAAAAAAAAAAAATTTTGAACGATTATTAGCGATGGAATAAAATTTTCATCGCTAATTATATAAATAGCGATGAAACAAATTATTTTCATTGTAAATAATATTTTTTCGAGGCGTGAATTTTTCTAGCAGGAAATTTTTTTATGGCGAGAATTATTAGCGATGGAAAAACTTTTTCATCACTAATAACGTTATTAGAGATGAAAATAAATTTTTTGATGTAAATATTTTTTTCGTTCAATTTATTTGTGACAAAAATGAATTATTGCCGATAAAAAATTACATCGCTAATACCCCGCGTCCCTTCACGTCCCATCAGAAACTCATTTTTCTTCCTCTTCCTCCCACGGCATTCAGCCTCCCGTGTTCTTCTCCCTGCCTCCCGCATTCTTCTCCCGGCCTCCCTACCTCTCGCATCCCCTTCGGCTTCCTCCACTGTCCGGAGCTCTTCCACTGCCACCATCGCAGTCGAGGTGAGTCATGTTGAGCTTTTATTTTTTTTTGGGTGGTGTTCGGGCCAGGGATGGGGATGGAGAATGGCGTGGGAACAGCGTGCTACGGCCGACGTGCCGGGGATGGCCGCCTGGGCTGAGATGACGGTTCGCGATCGTGTGGGGCCTGCGAGCCATGGCCACACGGCGGCCGACGTGCCGTTGACAACCGCCTAGGCCGAGATGGTGGCCTTGCGTGCCTACGTGCCGGGGCCTACGGAACTACGTGCTGGGACCAGCATGCCGGGCATAGTACCGGCATGCCGGGGACGGCCGCCTGGGTCGGGATGGTGGCCTACGACCGTGTGGGGCTTGCGGGCCGCGGCCATACGATGGCCGCGTTCCGTGGCTGACATGCCGGGGATGGCCGCCTGGGCTAGGATGGTGGGCCTACGTGCCTGCATGCTGGGACCGGCGTGCCGGGCACGGTGCCAGCATGCCGCGATCGACGTGCACGCCGAGGCCTGGGGCGGGTTGACGCGGGTCAGGCTGGATCAGGTCGGGTCGAGCTGGGGCTAGTCGGGTAGAGTCGGGTCGGCTCGGGTTGGGCCGAGTCGGGCCAGGATGGGGTGGGTCAGGTCGGACTGGGGCGAGTTGGGTGGAGCGGGTCCGATTGGGTCGGGCTAGGGCGAGTCGGGTGGAGCCGAGTCGGGTCGGGCTGGGGCGGGTCGGGTGGAGCTAGGGCAGGTCGGGTTTGGTCCGTGCCGAGTCGGGGATGGTAGGGTCTGGGCCTGGTCAGTTTCAGGTCGGGTCGGGATGAGGCGGGTCAGACCAGGTTGAGTCGGACTGGGGTGAGTCGGGTGGAGCCGGGTCTGGTCGGGTCCGATCCATGTCGAGTGGGGGATGGTAGGGTCTGGGCCGGGCCGGTTCCGGGCCGGGCCGGTTCTGGGTCGGGCCAGGATGAGGTGGGTCGGGCCGGGTCGAGTCAGGTTGGGGTGAGTCGGGTGGAGTTAGGTCGGGTCGGGTGGAGCCGGGCAAGTCAGGTCGGGCTGGGGTGAGTCGGGTGGAGCCTGGTCGGGTCGGGCTGGGGCAGGTTGGGTGGAGCTAGGGCGGCTCGGGTCGGGTCAGGTCCGATCCGGTCCGTGCCAGGTCTTGGATGGTATGGTCCAGGCTGAGTCAGTTTCGGGTCGGGCCGGGTTGAGGCGGGTTGGGTCGGGTCGGTCTGGGATGAGTCGGGTGGAGCCAGGTCCGATTGGGTCGGGGTGGTTCGGGTGGAGCCGAGGCGAGTCGGGTCAGATCCGATCCGTGTCGGGTCGGGTCGAGTCCGGGGAGTACCGGGCCAGGCTAGGGCATCCGAATTTTTATAATTGTTGCATATTATTATAATTATTACATATTATTATAATTATTGCATATTATTTTTTAGTATTACTGCTGAAGTTAGTTAATTATTTGACTGATTATTTTTTCACTATCATAATGCACATTGCTGTTACTTGTTACAATTAAATTATTTTGTGTGCTATTTTGTATGCTGCTGAAATTATAAATAAAAAAAATATTTTTAGTTTAGAAAAAATTTTATTGAAATTTTTGATCAAAAAATTTTAGTACGAAGTTATTTTTTTTTGATAAATTAGAAATCCATCTTCGAATGCACGTTCAAAGATGGTACTTAAATTACATTGAGCCATAGATTTCCGTTCATGTTTCGATCTTCATCGAGATCGAAACTTGGATGTCCTGTATTCGAGCTTTTTGAAAATGTAATAATATTATTATTGTTAATAGTTGATATTTCATTTTATTATGTGGTATTCAGTAGTTATCTGTCCATTATTCTTGGGTATGTGGTGGATAGGGTGCGTAGGCACAATATCCACATTATATACTTGGAGAACCATGGAGAGATACTGTCGAAATTCTTATAAAAATAAGATAAAATATCTACTAATAACAATAATGAGATTATTACTTTTCTGAAAGGGATAGGATCACACCTGTTAGTAATGATTTGAAAAGGATAGGATTATGCATTTTTACTTCATAAAGGGATAGGGCCACACATTTTCTGTATTAATGTTCAGTCTGCATGTCTTTGTTAATATGTATTATTTTATATGAAGTGATCCGGATCTGGATCCGAGTCAAGATTTTGCCTGAAATTCGAAATGCGATTCAATCCGAAATTCGGATCGAGATCCTGAATACCACGAAACTTTTTTTGGTTGTTAATGATTTTGTTTTTATTGTTAGATGAATATCAACAAAAGTTGGATGAATACTAGAAGAATTTTTTTTCCTGAATATCGCAAAGGAGTTCGAGATTTCATTGACTTTGCACGTTATAAGGCTCACAGTGCTAGTCGAATAAAGTATCCATGTAAGAAATGTGTCAATATGGTATATTGTCACATAACACTTATTAAGGAGCATTTGCTATAATATGGTATGGATAAGAAGTATACTTGTTGGATATGGCATAGGGAGGGTGATCCGAATGAGGTGGTGCGTGACGATGACGATACTGAAGATGATAGTGATGCTGATGGATCTGTCGAACATAGTGATATAGAAGAATTGTTAGATGATTTACATCAAGGTACTTGTTCGAATGTATGGATGAATACTGCTACATCTGAAAGCAATTTTGATCATGAACAAATATCCAGCTTGAGGTAGAAGGGTTGTCTAAACAATTTGCAAAGTTTGTAAGGGATGCACGAGAGCCATTTTATCTAAATTGTACAAAGTTTTTCAAGTTAAAATTTTTGATAAAATTACTTCATATTAAAACTATGAACCAATGGAGTCAGAAGTCATTGGACCAAATTTTAACATTGATTAGAGCAGCTCTGCCCGATGGAGAGAGACTGTCGAAATCATATTCTGAAGCAAAAATATACATGCGAAAAATTGGACTTGGCTATACTCCTATACATGCCTACAAAAATGACTGTATATTATTTTATAAGGATAATGAACAAGCAACTGAATGTCCAAATTGCGGTGAGCCTAGATATAAAATCGATAATAGGAAAGGAAAGAAGATACCTTAAAAGATTTTGAGATATTTTTCATTGATTCCAAGACTTCAAAGGTTGTATATGTTCACAAAGATAGCTAAAGAAATAAGATGGCATTATGAGCAGTGGGTTTCAGAGGAGAACATACTTAGCCACCTGACCGACTCTTCAGTGTGGAAAGATTTCAATGCAAAGCATCCGCACTTTGCGAGTAACCCATGCAATATCAGGCTTGGTCTAGCGACAAATGGATTTAATCCCTTTGGCAATATAAGTACCTCTTATAGCATGTGGCCTGTGATGCTAGTTGTATACAATATTTCACCTTGAAAGTGCATGAAAGAACCATTTATTTTTATGTCACTGTTGATTTCGGATCTGAAAGCACCAGGTAATGAAATTGATGCATATCTACGACCTTTGATTGATGATTTGAAGGAGTTATGGAAAAATGGGGTTCAGACATATGATCCTGTGAGTCGAAGTAATTTTAAGTTGCATGCTTCAATTTTATGGACTATAAATAATTTTTCAATATATAAAAATTTATCTAGATGGAGCACCAAAGGATATCTGGTATGTCCAATATGCAATAGGAATGCATCCTCCTTACATTTAAAGTATGGATGAAAAATATATTTCATGGGTCATCAACTATTTCTTTCTGCTAATCATTCTTGGAGGATCCATTATAATCAATTCTTTGATGATAAGTCTGATCGACGTCCGCCACCCAAGGAGTTAAGTGGATCAAAAATTTTAGAACAACTTGAAATCATTGAAAATATCCGATTTGAAAAAATATCGGATACTCACAAGCGAAAGCGTACTGAAGCTGAGCTGAATTGGATGAAGTGAAGTAACTTTTTTGAACTACCATATTGGAAGTAGCTACTACTTCGTCATAATCTAGATGTAATGCACATTGAAAAGAATATTGTGATAATATCGTCAGTACTGTATTGAATATTTCAAAAAAACAAAAGATGGTATAAAAGCTCATCTTGATCTACAGAAAATGGGAATCCGATCGAAGTTGTATTTAGTTCGTCGAGGTGAGAGATTTTTTATGCCACCCACATATTTTTCGCTGTTTGGAGAGAAAAAAAAATTTTTGTGGATAGTTCAAAATCGTAAAGTTTTCTGATGCATACGCTTCAAATGTATCGCAGTGTGTTGGGAACAACAACGGCAATATCTCTGGCATGAAAAGTTATGACTCCCATATGATGATACAACGTTTGCTTCCTGTGGTCATGCGTGGCTATTTGGGTGGTGATGTTCCAACTGCATTGATTGAGCTGGAGCGTTCTTTCGAAAACTATGTTGCCAAAAATTGAAGATTAACTTACTTGAAAGATCAGAGAAAGATCTCATACTCATTCTTTGTAAGTTAGAAAAAATTTTTCCACCATTATTTTTTGATGTTATAGTGCATCTGGCTGTCCATCTTCCAAAGAAAGCTTTTTTGGTCGGATCGATACATTATCGATGGATGTATCCTATTGAAAGATAAAGAAGTTATATGTATTTTGTTATATCAATTATAAGATGTAAATATATTTATAAAATTTAAATTTATTTTTGTTTACAGATTCTTGTGTACCTTAAAAAAATATGTGCACAATAAAGCAAAGCCTGAAGGATCTATAGTGGAAGCATATGTAGCTACCGAGTCTATCACATTCTACTCGATGTATCTTGATGATATTGAAACAAGCTTTAATTGTGCAGATCGTAATGCAGACTATGAATGGGGTGACAATGAGCCAATATTGTCTATATTTAAACAAACGGCTCGACCTATTGGTGTAAAAAAATTTAAATTTATGGATGTGAACGAGCTATCCAAGGTATATTTTTATATTCTAAATAATTATGAAAAAATTAAAGATTTATTGAGTAAGTATCATCTTACGATACTGTTTAATGATCAAAAAAATTTTTTATATCGATGTAAAATTAAAAATTATAACTTCTTGCAGTGAGCACAAGAGTATACTATGTAGAGAGAATAATACGGATGCCGATGATCGACATAAGAAAAAATTTATAAAATAGTTTGGTGATCTTGTAAGTTGCATTAGTGATACGTTATGTATTTACTTATAAATAATATTATTTCAATCAATATAATTTTTTATCTTATGATGCAGATGAAACATAAGTATTTCAATAAAGAAGTGGGTACAACTGATGAGTTGCATGATTTAGCATATAGTCCCGATCGAAGGATTAATCACTACACATCCTATATCATTGAAGGAATGAGATTTCACACAAGGGAGCTTGAGATGCAATGATGAATCTAGAATAGTGAAATTGCTACAACAGGATATGAAGGAGGAGAAAAGATTGATTATTATGGTGTACTGGTAGATATCATAGAACTAAAGTATGGATCCAGTAATTCTGTATTTTTATTTCAGTGTGAATGGTGGGATATTAATAATAAAAAGATCGGGATTCATATCGATTCATAATTTATTAGTGTAAATCTTGCACGAACATGGTACCACAATGAGCTGTACATATTAGCAACTCAAGCGAAACAAGTAATATATTTGAAGAACCTAAAGTATCGAGGTAATTGGCATGTCGTACAAAAAATAACACCTAAAAGTGTATATGACATACCAACTCGATTAGAGATGGATGAAATTTTAGATTTACATGAAGAGGAAGCTTTTCAGCAAGAAGAACAAACATCAGCCGAGTTTTTGGTTGATGAAGAACTTGTAACGGTACCTTTGAATAGGACTGATCTCCCGTCCAACAAAGTTGAAGCTGATTTTATATCTAATCTGGATGAGTCGAAGGGCGACGATCAGTTCATAAATGATGATGAGATAGAAGACGATACATATATTGATTACTGTGATTCGGATGAGGATCTACACATCGAGGAAGATACAAATATTGATGAGTAGATCTTTATTCTTCGTTCAATTTTGTATTGCAATAATGGTATGCAATATAATTGTATTCATTAGAATATTATTTGATTATTATTATTATATAATATTATATTTATTTACATCTCAATTCTTACAGATATGGCACCAAGAGATAGACGACGACGGTCGCATTCATAGTTACCTGCAGACGGCTCAGAGGTTGAGGCATCTTCATCGATCTCCATGGCCTCACCGGCTCCAGTGTCAGGGGGTCCTGCACTGGCAGGTCCCAGTGAGCTGACTACGACTGAGCCGGGTCCCAGTAAGGCAGGTCCCAGTGGGGCTGGTCCTAGTGGTATTAATCATTATACTTTATATATAATCAAATTTGATTCTTTTATTTGGATCATACTCATGATTATTTATTATTATTTCAGATCAGTCTACATCGGTGGTCAAGTGAGGGCGAGGTCCATCAAAAAATCTCACTTTAGAGCGTTGGAGATGTGAGCACCTGGGACAGCATCTTCGGATAGAGATATCGACCAACTATACTAGACCCATTAGGGGATGGTGTGAGCTATGGCAGACCGAGCTGGGCATCATATGCCGTAACTATGCCCCGATGATGCTCTTCAATTGGCGTCATGTTGTCCTGACTTAGAGATAAATTTTCTACACCCACTTACAGATAAAATAAATTATATTATGAATATTTAATTTACATGGTATTCTTTTAATGTTTGTTATTGGCAGGATGTATTTGAAATCGTCGATTTTGAGGATGATCATGTGAGGTGAGTGATCTATATCCATCTATCCTTGCGCTTCAAGGATTATTGCGGTCACATGCATCAACATTGGTACCGGATGGTGCAGGCTGATGGGCAGGAGGCAGCACGGTTGCAGCCCTACGATAGCATCACCATTGACGATTGGACTACCATATGCCGGTATTACGAGGATCCGACATATTAGGTTACACATCTAAACTTTTTTTTTTAGATTTTAATGACTTAATTATTTATTCTTAAATTATATTTATTAATTACTAATTTTACTACTAATTTTATAGAGACGATGTGCCCAGAATGCGGCGAACTGGATGAGACAGACCATGCCACATTGTGGGGATTCGTGATCATTTGCTCGCCACATGAAACATATGGTACATATTTTTTAAATTTTTAATTATGATACATTTCTAAAATTATTAAAATTTTTTTAAATAATTCTCAAATTGCAGAGAGATGCTAAGAATGGCGAGCTTCCTGGTAGGATCGATATCTACCAGCAAACCCACCAGCGATGGTCAGGGGAGTGGACGACGGAGAGTCAGGAGCTCTTTTTAAATTTTTTAATTAATTTTTTATTCATAATTTAATCTTTATTAGAAAATTAAAATAACTCTAATTTTTACTTTCAGGATCATATGACCAACATGAGATTCCAGCCTACCCCTAAGGGTTCGACCACACCCACAGATGATGAGATCTGTGATCAAGTGCTTGGTACGAGATCCTGTTATATTAGGAGTCTAGGATATGGGATCATTACTCCTTCATCTTCACGATCATCTAGGGCTAAGATCCATTCTACGTGCCAGCCTCGATTGATGGAGATGCAAAGGCAGACTGTCGAGAATCGACAGCAGGCTGAGCAGCGAGCTCAGGAGCTGACGAGTGCATCGATCAGTATCAATAGTTTCAGATCTAGATGATAGATCAAATGACATGATGGAGTAGATGATCCAGATGATGAGGCAGCAGCAGGCCGGTCCGAGCTCTGTCGAGCATTCTCCATCCCCACCTCGTTCTCCATATGTCAATATGTGATGGCTCTTTGATATTTTTTTTTAAACTATTATAATTTTAATTTGATATAATAAAATAATAAAATTTATTTATTATTTTATTGTATAAATTTCTTATTCAAATTTTTTAATTTATAAAAAATATTATACATATAACTTAAAAAAATATATCTAAAATTTAAAAAAAATAATTAGCAATGGAATTATTACTGATGAAATATTTATCATAAAAAATTTATAAAAATGATTTAGTTTTTCAAAAAATATATAATTAATAGCGATGAAAAATTTTCATCGCAAATAGTTATTAGCGATGTAAAGTTTTGTTGAAAAAATATTTATTTATGATATAAATATTAGTTGTTAAAGTTTTTTAAATATTATTTTTTTATTAAATAATTTTTTTTATGATGAAAAAAATTCATCACTAAAAGTGAATAATAGTGATGAATATATTTTTATCACTATTAATTATTATTAGCGACTGTTATTTTCATCGTAAATTATTTTTTTTACAAATAAGTTTTTTTATTTTTTATTTTTATGACTAAAATTTTTCATCATAAATTAATGTTATTTACGATGAAAAAAGTCTTTTCATCATAAAATATTATCAATAATGATATTTTTTACAACAAAATTGTAGCGATGAAATTTTTGTTGCTAATTATTATTAGTGATGAATTTGGTTTATTAGCGACAAAAATTTTTCGTAGCTAATAACTTATTTTCTTGTAATGAGAAGAGCAGAGGGGGGAGAAGGAGGAGGCGATCAATAGTAAGGGGAGAGCTCGAAAAAGATGATACACGCATGGGGAAGGATGGTGGGGGAAAACTAGGGCATGCGGGGAAGGGGGTGGGGAAAAATGAGGGCATACGAGAGAGATAATAGGCAGAAAGGGAGAAAGTTACTAGCGACATCTAAATACCGTCGTTAATAATCAAAAAATCTATCGCTAATAATCATAGGCCAAATTAATAAAAAAATTATTGCTATTTTTTTTAATATGATATAATTTTAAAATTTAAAATCCATCTTCACCATTCATTATCTAAATAATTATCATTAGAGTATCATCATAAAAGATCACCTCGATCTGATAGCCTTAGCTATGTCGATCAATAAAATTTAATTTCAATGGTCACGAATAATTGCATGATAATTTGATAGATAAAGACCACCGATGGGTCCACAAATTTATAATAATGATCTTGATGATATTTATAACATACAATTAAAATTTTACTTCAATCGAACATCATTAGGTCAATTTAGCATAGGATGATTTCGACTGTTAAATGAAAAATGAGTAATCAAAATACCAAACAATGTTCAATTAAGATGATTTTTTAAATAAATGATCCTTGCTACTATTTTAATCATTTATATGGTAAAGATCATAAAATCTAAATCATACATATATGAACCATCCACATTAAGTAGATCTTACAAAAGCATAAGTATAATTGCTTAAGGACTTTAAGAACGAGTATCAAAAGATATATAGTTTTGGATCGTTTATATATGTGCGGTTTAAATTTTATGATCAGCACTGTATAAATGATCAAAGTAGTATCAAAAATTATTTATCTAAAAAATTATCTTATAATCGGATGTCGTTTGATCTTTTGATTATTCATTTTTCATTTAACGGTTCAAATCATCCTGTGCTAAATTGACCATGATAATAATGTCCGATTGAAGTAAAATTTTGATAGTATACTATAAATATCATCAAAATTATCATAATAAATTTTTAAATCTATCAATAGTTTCTATCTATCAGATCATCATGCGATTGTTCGTGACCGTCAAAATCAAATTTTATTGATCGACATAGCTAGGGCAATCAGATCGAGGTGGTCTTTTATGATGATACTCTAACGATAATTATTCAAATAATAAATAGTAAAGATGGACTTTAAATTTTAAAATTATACCATATTCAGAGAAAAGTAAAAAAATTATAGATTATTAGTGACGGCAAATGCCATTGCTAATATGCTTCCTGTCGTCGCTAATAAATTTAATAAATATAAAAAATTATTAAAGATAGTGATAACCATCACTAATACTATTTTCATGGTCACTAATAAGTTCAATAAATAATTTTTTTTTACGATGGTTAAATCCATCGTTAATAGTACCGTCGCTAATAATCATTAGTAATGATAATTGCCATCGCTAATAATCTTTCCACCATCGTTAATAAATTTAATAAATTATTTAATAAATTATTATCGATAGAAGTATTGCCGTCGGTAATACCATTGCTAATACCCTCTATTAACGATGGCAAAAATACCGTAGTTAATGGCTATTGCTAATGGCCATCACTAATACCTTAATTTCTTGTAGTGTCAGCTTAAATCGACTTTTACTGTATACATCATATGAGCTCTTCAGTTGATCCTCTTTATAAAAAAGCAAGCAATCATTACGACATGCATCTATCCTCTTGTATCCCATGCCTAACCCTTTCATCATTTTCTTTAAAGTATAGAAACTCCTAATAAGCTTCTCATCCTTTGGTAGTATTTTCTTTATGATTGTTACCATCCTATCATAACAATTGACCATCATATTAAACACGATCTTCAAGTTCAATAACTTTGATACAGTTGATAATATAGTGTGTGTTTCATATCTTAACCATAGTGATTTATCAACATCTCTCAGCATACAATAGAAATCGTCATTGCCAGCTTCTGAATCATCCTCTACATTCTAGTTAAATTTAGGATCAACAGCATCCATAACCATGTCTATCATTCTATCTATGTCATTGTCCTACTCATTTCTAACACTTACAACTATCTCCCATATCTCTCCATGCAAATACTAATGTTTGTAGTTGAGCATAAATCTACTTCTATATAAATGGCCAGTCATTGTATCTCTATCAAATATTTCTCTATTGTCACATCTCTTATAAAGGCAATGAGCCCACCCTTGATATAAGAGTGTCATGTTTTCAAAAGCATAATCACAAAAATATTCTACACCCTCTTTGTATTCAATAGAAATCATCCCATCAACTATTCGACGGTCCATCCAACTACAATCCATGATGCACTACCTAAGGATTCTGCATATACAAATATAAGGCAATAGCTAAATAATTATTTTATCATTTCAAATGACTTATGTAATAATTGCATCTTACCATCAACTAATAGGTATAGAAAGTCTTATCCCATTCAGAAATTATATTGATTCTATAGGTCAAGTACAGTAATCAAACGACATGTAATAGGAGCCGAAAAAAATTTTGACAGCATCTCTCCTTAGTTCTCCCCACATAGCATAAGATGTATGAGGAGAACTAAAGAAAAATACTATCTAAAATTTTTCTCGAACTCTCACTATACCGTTTGATTACTGTAATGATCTATAGAATTAATTATATTTTTCAAACTATCCATACTGGACAATCAATTGACCAAATACATAATTCTTCTATCCATATAAAAATATATAAATATACAGATGCTGTAGATTATATACATTAATCAAATGATGGGTCTATGATTATATGCAATACAATCTTTTTAAAATTTTTAAATTAGTGGGTTCCAAAAGTATCTAGCATCATTACAGACAGAGATGGTCGAGATACGCATCCCACACATGCAGACTTGAGGCATGCCAGACGATTAGGCCACACGAGCACACCAGCAGAGCATCCAGGCACATCCCACCCTAGAGGTTCCAAAGTATCAAGCAGCATTGCAAATAAGGCTGGAAACGGGCTGAGCTGGGCCAGGCCACACCCCTCCTTGAGTTCGATCTAAAATTTTTTCGGACTTCGAGCCGAGCCTAGGGTCTAGAATCTGATTGCCGAAATGCTTCGACCACTGGTAGAATAAATTAGTGGGCCAGAGCCAATTCGACAGTGGCCCGACTATGAATCTCTACTGTCGAAGGCAGTAGAGCTACTCTCATCGAAAAGCTTCCTGAAGTGGTTTCACCACTCAAGAATAATATTAATTTAAATAATATTATTAATAATATTTTAAATTTAAATAATATTATTTAAATTAATAATATTATTAATATAAATATTATTAATTTAAAATAATCAGATAAATCTAATTTTAAATATTTAAAATTTAAAAATATAAGAATGAGATGTGACGACGGTGATGGAGCTATCACCGTCACCGTCGCTAATACTCACCAGGCATTACCAGTCTGATAGTGGCACATGTCCGACAATGCGACCCTCCGATGGTTGGGCGCTACGAAGCAGAGAGGTGGGGGTGCAGGTCCAACGGCACAGTGAGGGAAGAGGTGGGGAAAGAAGGAAGAGGCGGCATTACATGAATATTGAATTTAGCAATGGTATTAGTGATAAAAAAAATTTCATCGCTAATAATACCTTTTAGACATCATAAAATCGATCAAAAATCTTGCTGTCGCTAACACTATTAGCAACGGCAATATAATTATTAACAATGGCATACACCATCACTAAAAGTATTTAAATTTTTTAAAATTTTTTTATAATATTTAAATATAAAATAATTATTAGCAACGGTGAATTGGGATTATTAGCAATGATGAATCTTACCGTCGCTAATAATTTTTTTAAAAAAATTGAATAAAAATTTAGAAAAATAATATTATTTAAAAATACTATTAGCAATCGAATTAGCAATGGTGATATTTTTCTATCACTAATAATTTAGAAAATAATTTAGATTCAATTCTAATCTAATTCGAATCCAATTCAAATCCGATTCGAAAAAAAATCCTGTCAAACCTAATTTAATTAGGCTTTGAATCCAAGTCCTACTTGGATTATAAAATCTAATTAGCTTCAAAATAAGTTAATATTAATTAAATTAAATATGATTTAAATTAATTAAAAAAATAATTTTTAATTTAGGTTCAATTCAAATCCAATTCAAAGCCGATTGAATCCAATTCGAAGCCGATTCGAATTCAATTCGAAATCCTATCAATCATAATTCAAATAGACTTTGAATCAAAGTCTCACTTAGATTGTAAAACCCAATTACCTTCAAATTAGATCAAGCCTAATTAAATTTAGTCTAATTTAAATCTATTAGGAGAAAATAATTTTTAATTTGAGTTCAATTTAAATCCAATTTGAACCTGATTCGAATCCAATTCAAAATCCTATCAAATCTAATTCAATTAGACTTTGAATCTAAGTCCTAATTAAATTATAAAACTTAATTATTCTTAAATTAAGATAAACCTAATTAAATTTTATCTGATTTAAATTATTTAGAAGAAAATGACTTTCAATTTTGGTTCAATTTGAATCCAATTCGAAATCGATTTGAATTCAATTTGAAATCCTGTCAAACCTAATTCAATTAGATTTTGAATTTAAGTCTTATTTAGATTATAAAATTTAGTTTATCTAAAATTAAATCAAGCTTACTTAAATTAAATCTAATTTAAATCAATTAAGACTTGATCCATGATTCAATTCAAATCCTATTCGAACCTGATTCGAATCCAATTCGAAATCCTATCAAACCTAATTTAATTAGATTTTGAATCTAAATCTTACTTGGATTATAAAATCTAATTAGTCTTAAATTAAATTAAACTTAATTAAATTAAATTTGATTTAAGTCAATTGGGACTTAATCCATGATTCAATTTGAATCCAATTCGAATTCGATTCGAATCTAATTTAAAATCTTGTCAAACTTAATTCAATTAGATTTTGAATCTTAGTCCTACTCAGATTGTAAAACTAATTAATCTCAAATTAAGTTAAATTTAATTAAATTAAATCTAATTTAAATCAATTAGAACTTGATCTATGATTCAATTCAAATCGGATTTGAATTCGATTTGAATCCAATTCAAAATCTTATCAAACCTAATTCAATTAAACCTTAAATCCAAGTTCTAATAGGATTATAAAATCTAATTAGTCTTAAATTAAGTCAAATCTAATTAAGTTAAATTTGATTAAAATCAATTAAGACTTGATCCATGATTCAATTCGAATCTAATTTGAATCTAATTTGAAATCCTGTCAAATCTAATTCAATTAGACTTTAAATCTAAATCCTACTTAAAATATTAAAACCCAATTAATCTCAAGTTAAATCAATTTTCATTAAATTAAATCTAATTTAAATCAATTAAGACTTGATCCATAAATTAATTAAGCCCAAAAATTTAATAAAATCTAATAATAATTTTTAACTACGCAAAAAATATTCAAAAAAAAATAATATTAAAATTTAATAGTATTAGCGATGCATTAGTGATAGAATAATTTACCATCACTAATAATTTTGAAAAAAATATTATCTTTAAAATTTTAAAAAAATTAATATTAAAATTTAATATTTTAATAAAAAAATTAATAGTATTAGCGATGGTGAATGGGTATTGACAATGAAAACTTCTGTTGCTAATATCCTTCATGTAAAATGAGGTTTTACCGACCGTGTTACCAATGACTGTCTTATCGTTGGTATTAGTCCCGCTAAAATAGACCCCCAGACCATCAGAGAAAAAATAATTCTGTACTAGTTCTCCTCCTCGTGAATCTCCTCTCATTTTCCTCTTTCCTGACGTTTCCCCACATCGCCAGTGCCTCGTCCTAACCGATGGTGACCCCCCTCCCTGATGTGTCCCTCCCGACATTCCCCACTCCCCATGCATCCTCCTTCCCGACGTCCCGATCCCATCGGTGCCTCCTACGTCGTGGCCTCGAGCCCGCCACCCCGGCCTCACCTTGCCAACGACCGCCCTGACCCCATCGGTGCCTCTTATGCCTCAGCCTTAAACCCACTGCCTCGGCCCCGCCTTGCTCGCGACTACCTCGACCTCACCTGTGCCTCCTATGTCGTGGCCCCGAGCTAGCCATCTCGGCTCTACCTCGCCTGTAGCCTCCCCAACCCCATCGGTGCCTCCTATGCCGTGGCCCCAAGCCCGCCGCCCCGGTCTGGCCTCGCCCGTGGCTACCCTGACCCGTCGGTGCCTCCTACACCACTGCCCCGAGCCAGCCGCCCTAGCCCCACCTCACCTATGATCGACTCAACCCCACTAGCACCTCCTATCCCACAGCCCTAAGCCAGCCGCCCTAACCCTATCGGTCGGATCCTGCGGCTCCTGTGTCATCGGTTGAAGAAAAAATTCGTTCAATCAGATCGGATCGTCAAGATGCATCTGAAAAATTTTTCTATTCTATTAATTTATAGCCATTATAAATTACAGGAATCGCAGTGGAATAAGGATCAAATCACCAGGGGGTTGCTTGATTTGATAACTCGTGAGGTCTAAACGCACAGACCCTCTACTTCGCGCGCATGTCAGACTCTATAGGGAAGAGGGATGATCCTTTTGGGCAATAATCTTTAAAAGAAAAGCGAGAGGAGGAATGAGATCTAATCTCCAAAGCCTTGGAGGGATTCTTCATGCCAAGAACCAAGGCCCCAAAGGACCCCACGCCAAGAAGAAGGGGCATCCAAAAACAATGCCTCATTGTTGTCGCACAACATCTTCTCATCAGTTTCTCTCTTATTTTTGTTGCACAAAAATAATATATCAGCCACTGGTAGTTAGGCTTCCCTTCTTATATAGATAAGATGTCCTAAATCTGATCAATGTCCTAATTCAAATCTGATTTGAATTGGTCTCTTTCCTTATCCAACTAGGAGATGTAATAAAGAAAAAAGAAAGGATAGCACCCACCCAATGCATGAACTCTTTCACGTGAACACATAGGAAATATGGGGCGATATTTTATAGTGCCTCATCTTTCTTTGGTTGGCCCCCATGAGAGAGAAATCCAGGTATCTTGGACTCTTTAGATCTAATCCAAATAAGATCCAATCTGAGTCCAATTCAAACCTAATTCGAATCGGATTCGAACCAAACTCGAAGAAGCTGTCAATCCTAATCTAATTAGAATTTTGATCCAAATCTAACTTGAATTTTTAAACCAATTAAGTTTCAATTAATTCAGATCTAATCTAAAATTAATTATGATATAAATTCAATCTCTCATAAAATCCTTGAATCATTGATCAGATCATTATTATCCTCAGAATTAAATCTGAACCTCATATCTAATGCTAACTAGGCATAGTCAACTTGTTTAATCCCATATGATCTCTAACTTAATTCTCAATTAAGTTAATCTATTTATTCAATTAAGTCTCATACTTTCAAATTGAATACGTAGATTTCGGTCAATTCTTTCCTACTTTGCCTGACTTTGTGCGTGACTCCATAGGTTCGAACACTAAGTCAGTAGCACAGAAAATTATTTTTTTTACTAATTAAAGTTATCATCTAATAATAATTTTCGACATTCGGATAGATCGAATGTATGCAAGACAATATTCAAGAACCATAGAATATGGTTACCGCATAATGCATCCCTTTGACCCTGAATGCTTAGGACGATTTAGGATTTAACTATCAACCTTAGATTTAGTCATCCATATTGTATTTCAATCTTTTTCAAATTCTATGATCCATCACACAGATTGTTCCAACCGAGGTCTTACTCAATTGAAATACCGTGATGCATCAACTTCTAAATATGGAGGGGTCAATCCCATCTTGATCCACACACCGACTACTATAAGTACTTAATTATACCCAAAAATCTTCCATCACTGAATTAAAAATTCAGATAGTCGAGCACCAAAGCACAGTGAGTTACTTATAAGTCACCATGGTGATCTCAAGTCGGAGGGACACTTATGCCCATATTCTTCATGAGCTGCTCTTGAGAGCAGAGTGCTCCGTAGGGTGTCACTTATTCAGTGATGATATACTCCTACATCTTACTTGTATGACATATCAGTGTCTCCATACTCCTTGGTTAAGAGGACAACCAATCTATATGGCACACAATAATCTACACTTGATAAACGTCATTGTCCCTCATAACATATCATTTGATCACGAACATATTTAAGAACTATTTGATAAATCCGCTTTTATCACTTGTCTTATAGTTCTAGGAACTTTATCACAACATTAGAGTTCAATCAAGGAAGATGTAATCTTGTGATGAAAATATCAAATAACTTTTATTAATTCATAATTCATATATAAAATAAAAGAGCATAATCATCCAAACGATTGACTTTAGGATATATTTTCTAACAACTCCTACTTGAACTAAAGTCAATCGGTATAGTATCTAATACCCATCTTCCATTTGTATTCATTAAACTCTTTGATTCTAAAGGCTTTTATAAATGAGTCAGTCAAATTTTCTTTTCCATCAATCTTTCGAAGATCAATGTCACCTCGATTCACGATCTCTCATACTAGGTGATAGTGATGCAGAGTGTGTTTCATTCTCTGGTGGGACTAGTATTCATTAGCCTGAGCTATGGCTCCAACGCTGTCAACACAGAATGATTGAACCATCTTGGAGGGTGCCACTCCAAGCTCGTTAATAAACCTTCACAACCGAACTATTTTCTTTGCAGCATCGAATGCCACAATGTACTCTACCTCATAAACAGAATGGCTACATTGATCTGGCTAGAACTTTTCCAGCACATCGCTTCTTCATTTTGGGTAAACACATAATCCGATACATTTTTGCCATCATCATGATCTGACTGAAAGCTGAAATATGTATATCCCATATATTTCAAGTTAGTATCTCCATCAATGAACCATTGGTCCTTAGTATTTCTCAAATACTTAAGGAGGATTCTTACAACCTTCCAATAGTTCTTTCTTGGATCAGATTGGTACCTACTCACTATCCTTAGTGAGTATACCACATCCGACCTCATACATATCATGGTGTACATGGTAGATCCCATTATCAAAGTATATGGGACTCTACTCATATGCTTCTCTCTTGAGAAGTTATCGAACAATCCTTTTTAGAGAGAGTAATTCCATGATCTATCGAAAGATAATCTTTTTTGAAATTCTCTATGCTGAATCATTTCAGTACGATATCTATATACATGGTTTGGGGCAATCCAAGCAGCCTTATAGATCTATCTCTATAAATTTTCATCCCTAGGATGAAGGATGCTTCTTCCAAATTTTTTATGGACAACTGTGATGATAGTCATAGCTTTATACTTTATAAAACAAGAATGTCATTTTCTATCAACAGTATATCATCCACATATAGTATAAGAAAGATGACTACAGAACCATTAGTCCATTTATATATGCAGGGTTCATCTTCGTTCTCAACGAAGACATACATTTTGATCTTATCAAAATGCATATTCCAACTCTGAGAGCATTGCCACAGGAGAAAATATCTCATCATAGTCAATACTATAATATTGACAATATCCCTTGGCAACCAAATAGACTTTATAAGTCTCCACCTTACCGTCTGTGCCTCTTTTCCTTTTTGAAAATCCATCTATACCCTATGAATTTTATCTCTTCAAGTGGAACAACTAATGTCCATACACCAATGATCTTCATGGACTTCATCTCAAATTTCATGCTTTAAGTCACTTGTCAGAATCGAATCTCTGTATAGTATCCATGTAGGTGATCAGATCCTCGTCGTTCTCATGTAGTTCAACAGGATCACTATTCCAGATCAAGAAACTATAGTATCTGTTTGGATGATGTAGTACTCTAACGGATCTCCTCAAGGTGCCTCAACAATGGACTCTGAATTTGATCTAATCAAATTCGATATTTTTACTTGTTTGTGTCGGTTATTCTACCTATCGAACTTCCTCAAGTTCAACCTTAGTGGCATCAGTTCCTTCCCCAATGAACTCTTTTTCTAAAAGGAATGTCTTATTGCTAACGAACACCTTTCGTTCTTCAGCATGATAGAAGTAGTATGCCCTAAACTCCTTAGGGTACCCTACAATTAAGTACTTATCAGATCGAGGTCCAAGCTTATCGATCTATAAATATTTTATATAAATTGAATGACTCCAAATCCTAAGGTAAGAGGATATCTTTTCCTATGATTTTGTCGCATATTCTATACAATTCTTGTGTAGTATCCTTTGCATTTCCTCCCAATTTCTGCATGGAGGGCTTTTGGCCCTTCCTCTTACTTTTGTTTTAATTCTATCTTCCTACACCTGCCTCTAAACTCCAGAGTGTTGATCAGCATACTAACTATTGTCCTTTCTGACATATCATACACATAACAACTAATGACATTTGGAACAACCTATACATATCCAAAGATGAAGCAAAACCCAAACTCCAAATCTGCTCATTTTTCTACAAACTTGAATCCACTAATTTAAATAGCACATATCTAACTTTTGAATGCTAATTATATCACTTAATGATAAAGAGAAATGACCACAACCCTAAGATATAGTCCCATTAGCAGGCTCGCTACGGTCAGTTATCCTCCAATGCCCTATTTGGATGCTGGTTATATAATGATTAAAGGTGAGCTAACAGTTTAACCAACCAAAGAAGACTCTAAAAAGATGTGTTCGATATAATCAGTCAACATCCTAAACCATAGTCTAAATCAGTTAAATTTATTTTTTTTGGAGAAGGATTAAAAGAAGGTAACAATTGGATCTCTCTCTCTTCTTTCTACTTTTTCACTTTGTCCACAACTCATCATAGTAACCCCAAAAATGTCTACAAAATAATGAAGAATCTAATTTATATTTATCTGATTAAGAAGTGGGGTTATCAATGATTTAATCTATTTACCTCCTACTTAACTATTTGGTATGCTTGGCTGATTATTGAGCCCTTTATTCTTCTCTCAGCTAATTTCTTGTCACTTTTTTCGATCACTAACCACATGATCATATAAAACAACATTGACGAGATTAAGCCGACCAACTTCCAAGTCTTCTTTATCATTTAACTTTTCACATGCTGTGTGTTTTTTTTTTTATGACTGATTTACTCAGAATGTTGTTTAGAATATAACACGTAGTCTCAAGGGCATAATCCCAAAAAGAAATCGACAAACTCACAATCTCTGTCAT
The DNA here is from genome assembly GCF_000442705.2 of Elaeis guineensis. NCBI lineage: Eukaryota > Viridiplantae > Streptophyta > Magnoliopsida > Arecales > Arecaceae > Elaeis > Elaeis guineensis. The sequence continues at coordinate 84,275,328 of NC_026001.2, read as the reverse complement.
AGACCGAATCATGTCTAACAAGATTCGATTTCTCCTCTCAGGAGATGTCCATTATGAAAGAATCTCAGTCTCTTATAGATATATAAAAAATTTATTGAAAAGATATTCATCTCCTCGATTTGACCAAAAAGTTCTAATACTCTTCTCAATTTATTTTTTTATGTCATTACGGAATTGTTTGAATATTTCAAATGATTCAAACTAGTACTTTATAAGATAGATGTACCCATATCTCAATAGATCGTCAGTAAATATAATAAAATAGTAATATCCTCCTCTGACGTCTATGTTCATAAATCTACATGCATCATTATGTACTAAACCTAGAACATCACCGGCTTGTTCATCCTTTCCAGTAACGGATGACTTGATCATCTTTCAAGAAGAAAAGACTTACAGATTGGCAATGATTCACAATCATCGATGTCGAGAATTCTCTCTTCAGTTAACCTATTTATTCTATTCTTATTTATATGATTGAGCCTACAATGCCAATGGTAGGTATCTGTGATATTATCTATTCTTAGATATTTGTTCGGTGTGTACATTACACTAATAGGCTATAATGTCACATTTCAATTATCCATGCATAATCATGACACCATTCACAATGATATCACAAAAATTTTTGTTTATTGAAAAATTATAACCATTCCTTGCCATAAGGCTTGTGAAAATAATATTCATAAGGAAAGATAGATAATAATGACAATCATTTAAAATAATGATATTTGAATTGAGAACAAGCTGAACTTTTCTTATAGCTAGAACTGGAATAGCTCTTCCATCTCCAACATTCAAAAATCATTCGCTCTTCTCAAATTTTTTACTAATTTGAAGTCTCTGCAATGAATTGCAGATATAAATCAGACTTTCGATATCCAATACCCAGATAGTTGTATCACAAACAGAAAAATTATAAGATGTTATCATTTAAATACCTTGTCTGATAATCTTTTATTGATTTTTTTTTCAGGTCTATTCAAATCAGGAGATGCTAAGTATAGAGGACAATTTCTCTTCTAGTGCCCTAACTTATTGTAAAAGAAGCATTCTGTTTGATCCTGATCTACCTTAGATTGGTTAGTTCGATTGGGCTTAAAAGCCCTAGCACGTACCACTGCACTATACTTGTCTTTCCTCTCTCAGTGGATCGATACCCTATTGAGGGCAAATTCTCAAGTGTGCCAAAGGACTTGTTGAACCTTTGAATCATTTCATTTGGCTAAGCATTACAACTAAATTCATCATTCATAGCACTTCTCATTATGCAACATACTGTCATTGAGCCATACTTCTGATAAGTATCTCCAATCATCGTATCTACATTGGGAGCTGGTACTTTAGGTGCTGGATCTATAATCACATATAGGATCCTATCATGTTCGAGAACTATTCTTAACTTTTGATTTCAATTATTGTAATTTGATCTTATAAGCTTATCACTGTCCAACAGTGAGCAAAACAATAAATTACTGGCCATCACTGAAAGAAAAATAATAAGACCAATTAGTACATGAACTGTTTAATCCTAAAGACTTAGATTTTGGTCCATAGGTCCTCCCACTATTTTATATGAATTGATAATCTCTACCTCCAATTTAAAAAATTATCTTAATTTCTTAGCGGGTACTAGAATCCATACAGACTACACACAGGTCCGACTTTGATCGGCTAATCCATGTGCATCTATGGGTAGGTTCTTAACTAATTATTTTTTTAAATAACTTCTAGTAATTAATTTTGCTCCAGATTTCTTTTCAGTTGGTTTTGGCCATCTCTGCAAGTTCTAGTTAGATCCAACCATTAACATGACCATCCTCAGTCCATCTAACCAACAAATATCAGGTCCGATTTTGATTGGCTAACCTAACCACCCATCAGAGAGACACGACTGAGTTATCATATTATGAATGATAATTTCAATAGCAAATAAGCATCAAACCTTTGGGCCTCCAATGATTATCATCCAACTTAATAGGAGACTATCTCCATGACTAGATCATTTTATGGATCTAATAATTTAGAAGATTTAGTTAATGATTTGAGAAGCAATTGGTCAACGAGTCCTAAATCTTCTCACTGACTTCACCAAGTCATGAAAAAGATTAGACAAGCTGATCCATTGGACTGACGAGTCTAAATCCTCCCACTGACTTCACCAAGTCATGAAGAAGACTAGAGACAAGCTAGTCCCAGGATACTTAAATCAGTCAAACTAATTTAATGATTTGAGAATGAGAGAAGAGATCGATCAAGAGTCAAAAGTCCTCCCACTGACTTCATTAAGTCATTGTATTGGACTAGAGACAAGTCTGGTCTAGAGACATCTAAATCAGTCATACTGATTTATCTTAATGATATGGGTCAGCTCGAATCAATTAGTGACCTAATCAAAATATAATCTATCAAATTAGCCAAATAAGTGAGATCGATGGGAGGATCTACCTCGCCTTGCCTTAAATACCATTGAAATAGCAAGGTAAGCAGACTACCAATTAAAAACCACCAATCATATTGCTAAGTAATATTGCCAGATTTACCTTAGACATCAATTAGTCGATTAGTTTTAATTCGATCAACAAAAAGACTTGGACTAAATCATTGAGTCATGATTCGATCTATTTGGTATGCTCAAAAATATGGATTTAATCAAGCTACAACTATTGAGATTGATCCAAAGAAATTCTGACCTAATCTAACTCAACTCTTGATTAGATTTAATCAATTTATTTAATTGATCCATATTTATTTCTAACCCTAGGTCTAACCCAATTAAAAGATCTGATCCAAGCTAACCCACAGTCCAAACGATTTATGAGGTATCTTAGCATCTTCAATTCTTAAATCTAGATTACTTAATTTCAAATTAAATATGTAAATATGTGTTTCAGTTCGTTGAACTATTCTACTAAGATTTCATGTGAAGCATACCATATGTTTCAAATATTCAAATCTTAAAATTTAATTTTTTTGATTTATATTTAATAATTAAATATGTATAAAATTGATCTAAATCTCATACATATTTAGATCACTACCAATTACATCATATGTAACATGAAATTCAGATCTTAAAATAATTTTCATATCTAAATTTATTTTATTAAAATTATAGTGAATCATAAATCACTTTAGATCTAATCTAAATATATTCATAATCAAAATAATTTTAAATTTTTTTTATTATTTTTTTTCATGAGACTTGATCACAGTGGCACCCCTACATGTCATAAGAGAATCCATTGAATAGACAAGAGAGGAACTCAATCCCTGCTTCTTCTTATAACCGGACGATCTGGTGATCATCTCAATTCGAGTACTGGGTTACTAAGATTAAAAATTTAATTTCTAAAATTAATTACATCTACCCATGCAATAAACAAAATCCAAGCGTGCACATATATGAACATGATCATATCATATATATTATACATCTAATCTAATTATATCACATAATCATATGATATTGCAAATAAATTTCAGATCTAAATCTACTTTTATACAGTATATAAAATATTCAATCGAGATATAAAATTATATAAAAAAATAATTCAAATATACATATGAATGTATAAAAATAAAATTCTTATTAGACCCAATTTGATGTTGTGCAAAATTTTACTTAAAATAAATCTAAAAATCTGTCAAAATATATTTAATTTAGATCTTGATTAAGTCTAACTTTCAATCCAAAATAATATCATAAAAAAATTATTAAAATAGATTTAAAATAAATTTTAGTTTGATTATTATTTCAATAAAAATTTGTATCAAAAGAATTCTAATATAATAGATTTATAACAATCTTCAATCAACCATTGATTTGGTTCATGAAATCTGATCAAAACCAGATCAAATAATTTTTAGTTAACAAGTCTAAATCAGATTTAATGTTTAACATAAAAATATGATCATATATTATATATATACATATCAAAAAAATTAATCTATATATCTATATATCAGCTTTGCTCTGATACCAATTGAAGAAAAATTTGTCTGATCAGATTAGATCGTTAGGGTGCATCTGAAAATTTTTTTTAGTCTATTAATTTATAACTATTATAAATTATCTAAATTATAGTGGAATAGGGATCAAATCACTAGGGGGTTGCTTGATTTGATATCTCGCAAGGTCTGAACACACAGACCCTCTACTTCGCATGTACGTCAGGCTCCGCAGGGAAGAGGGATGATCTTTTTGGATATTAATCTTTAGAAGAAAAGTGAGGCAAGAAATGAGATCTAATCTCCAAAGTCTTAGAGGGGTTCTTCATGCCAAGAACCAAGGCCCAAGGGACCCCACGCCAAGAAGAAGGGGCATCCAAAAACAGCGCCTCCTTATTATTGTCGCACAACATCTTCTCACTGGTTTCTCTCTTGTTTTTGTCGCACAAAAATAATACATCAACCACCGATGGTTAGGCTTCCCTTCTTATATAGATAAGATTTCATGAATCTAATCAAAGTCCTAATTCAAATCTGATTTGAATTTATTTTCTTTCTTTATCCAACTAGGAGATGTAATAAAGAAAAGAGAAAGGATAGCACCCATCCAACGTGTGAACTCTTTCACATGCACACATACGAAATATGGGGTGGTATTTTATGGTGCCTCATCCTTCTTTGGTCAGCTCCCATGAGAGAGAAACTCAGGTATCTTAGACTCTTTGGATCTAATCCAAACAGGATCCAATCTGAGTCCAATTTGAACATGATTTGAATCGGATTCAAATCAAACTCGAAGAGATTGTCAATTCTAATCTAATTAGGATTTTGATCCAAGTCTAACTTAAATTTTTAACCTAATTAATCTTTAATTAAATTAAATTTAATCTAAAATTAATTAGAATATAAATTCAATCTCTCATAAAATTTTTCAATTATTGATCAGATCATTATCATCCCCGGAATTAAACTTGAACCTCATATCCAATGTTAGCTAGACATGGTCAACTTATTTAATCCCATATGATCTCTAACTTAATTCTCAATTAAGCTAATCTATTTGTTTAATCAAGTCTCATACTTCTAAATTGAACACATAGATTTAGGTCAATTCTTTCCTACTTTATCTAACTTTGTGCGTAACTCTATAGGTTCGAACACTAAACCGGTAACACAGAAAAATATTTTCTATACTAATCAAAGTTACCATCTAATAATGGTTTTCACATCCGAATAGGTCAAACGTATGCAAGACAATATTCAAGAACCATGGAATATGGCTACCTTATAATTTATCCCTTTGACCCTGAATGCTTAGGATGACTTAGAGTTTAACTGTCAACTCTGAATTTAATCATCCATATTGTATTTCAATCTTTTTTAAATCTTGTGACCCATCACATAGATTGCCCTGATCAAGGTCTTACTCAATTAAAATACTGTGATACATCAACTTCTAAAATGCGAAGGGATCAATCCTACTAACACAAGTACTTGACTGTGTCCAAAAACTTTCCATCACTGAATTAAAAATTCAGATAATCTGACAGCAAAGCACAGTGAGTTACTTGTAAGTCACCATAATGATCTCAGGTCAGAGGTACACTTATGCACATATTCTTTACGAGCTGCTCTTGACAGCGGAGCACTCCACAGGTGATCACTTGTTCAGTGACGATGTACTCTTATATCTCACTTGTATGCCATACCAGTGTCTCCACATTCTTTGGTTAAGAGGACAACCAACTTATATGGCACACAATGATCTACACTTGATAAACATCATTGTCCCTTAATGACATTTCATTTAATCATGAATATATTTAAAAATTATTCGATAAATTTTTTTTATTGATTGTCTTACAATTTTAGAGACTTCAACACAACATTAGAGTTCAATCAAGGAAGATATAATCTTGTGATGAAAATATCAAATAATTTTTATTAATTCATATACAAAATATAAAGAGCACAATCATTCAAATGATTGACTTTAGGACATATTTTCTTACATCGGCCTCCCAGTGGCCCCATCCTGCCGACCTGACCGTGTGGCCCCTGCCCCACGGCCCTGTCTCCGTACCAATGCATCTACTATTATGAGTATTAACGATGGCATTAATGATGGCTAATGTTGTCTAGTATTAATGATGATATTAGCGACGGCTAGTGCCGTCACTAAAAGTTAATTAAATATTGATTTAATTAATTAGTTAGATATTTAATTAATTAATTAATTAGATATATGAGACTTGGATCTTGACATGTAGAGTGCTCGGATCGAGGGAAGATGCTGGATAGCATTGCAAACATGGGGTCAGGGCATGCCCTACGTGCTTGGGCCTCGAGTCAGAGCTAACATCCAAAGCATCTAGCCCTCGTGTGCCTTGTGCGGTCAGACCGATGGAAGGTGTCGGACAGCATTAATTATGTATTAATTTTAATAAAATTTACATTGCATGGAGCGATAAATCCATCAGTTGATTGATGTACATATTCTAATATATCTATATATTTATTTATTTTTGTACAGATGAAAGAATTATGTACATTGATCAATTGATTATCCACTATAGATTATTTAGAAAATTAAGTAATTCTATAGGTCATGACAGTAATCAAATGGTATGCTTAGGGTTCGAAAAAAATTTTGAACAGTATTTTTCTTTTGTTCTTTCTATATGAAAAAATTAAGAAAAAATACTATCAAATTTTTTTTCAATCCCTGTTATGTATTGTTTGATTACTGTAATGAACCTATAGAATTAATGTATTTTCTGAATGGGATAGGACATATCTTTACTTATTAGTTGATGATAGGATATATTTACTATGTAAGCCATTTTGAATGATAAAATAGTATTTAGTAATTGCTCTGTATTTATGTATATGCAAAATTTTTAGATAGTCTACTATAGACCGTAGTTGGATGGACCATCGAGTAGTCGATGGAAAGATTTCTACTGAATACAGGAAGGATTTAGAGTACTTCTATGATTTTATTTTTGAAAATGCAACACTCTTACATCAAGGATGGACTCATTGCCCTTGTAACAGATATGGCAATAGAGAAATATTTGATAGAGATACAATTACTGTCTATTTGTATAAAAGTAGATTTATGCCCAACTACAAGCATTGGTACTGCATGGAAGATATGGGAGAAAGTTGCAAGGGTTAGAATCGAGCAGGACATGAACACAAATAGAATGGTGGATATGGTTATGGATGCGGTTGGTCTTAAATTTAATTAAGATATGGAGGATGATCCAAAAGCTGGCAACGGTGATTTCTACCGTATGCTAAAAGATGCTAATGAATCACTATAGTCGGGATATGAAATACACACTGTACTATCAGCTATATCAGAGTTGTTGAACTTGAAAGCCAAATTTAATATGACGGTCAATTGTTATGATAGGATGGTGGCAATAATAAAGAAAATACTACCAAAGGATGAGAAGCTTATTGGAAGCTTCTATGTTTCAAAAAAAATGGTGAAAGAATTGGGCATAAGATATGAGAAGATAGATGCATACTGTAATAGTTGCATACTTTTCTATAAGGATAATCAATAGAAGAGCTCATGCGGTGCATGCGGTGTAAGCCAATTTAAGCCGAGGCAAGAGGGTAAGAATCAAAAAGACATACCAGATAAGGTTCTTCGATACCTTCTCCTCACTTCTAGACTTCAGAGGCTCTACTTGTCTTAGAGTACCGTCAAATAGATGAGATGGCACAAAGAAGGACCATGCAAGCACCCTGATATAATGTTCATCCGTTGGACAGTGAGGTATGGAAGCAATTTGATGCTTGCCATCCTTTGTTTGCTCAGAAATCATATAATGTCCAGATGGGTCTATCTATGGATGGCTTTACACCATGCGGTCATACAGCGGCTCTTTTTTTATGTTGGCTAGTCTTTATTATTCCATACAATCTATCGCCTGGGATATGTATGAAAGAACAAACATCTTTCTTACATTAGTCATTTCTAAACCACGACATCCTGGTAGAAGCATTGATATACATCTAAGGCCTCTTGTTGATGAGCTGAAATTATTAAGGTCCGATGACATTCGTACTTTTAATGCATCAAAGAAGTAAAATTTTATAATGAAGGCTACGTTCATGTGGATCATTAGTAATTTTTCTACTTATGAGATGCTGTTAGCATGGAGCACTTATGAGAAGCTAGCATATCCCTATTGCATGGATAATACAAAATCATTTCAACTTGAGCATGGTTATAAGTCCTACTGGTTCGATTGTCATCGTCAATTCCTCCTCGAGCATAATCCTTTTCGAAAGTAACAGAATAGTTTTAGGAGGAATAAGATAGAAAAGAACCATGCACCCCAGCGCCTCAATGGTATGAAAGTGTTTCAAAAGATATTCCAATTGGACGAAGTCTTATTTGGCATTGAATTTGACAAGTAGAAGCCTCGGGGGTTCGGTACAACTCATAACTGGATGAAGCAAAATCTCTTTTGGGAATTGTCGTACTGGTCCACCAATTTGATGTTAGATATATGTCCTAAAAGCCAATATTTGACTGACATATTTTTATTTTATGACACAAATTTTTACTTAAACTATTAATTTAATTAATAAAATATAAGTTTTTTTTCCATTCAAATATTATGTGTCCTTGAATCATCCTTGAAATTGATGTTATGATACATATTCTCAACTATTGAGAATTAGAGGCATGTATAATCGATTCTTAGATTGCTCCTAGTCATAAGATAGTCATGGGGATGGTGATCCATCTAGATAGATCGATGCATGATTTATTTCTTTGGGGTAGATAAGTCTCTAATCTATAATGTAGAGACACTGAGTGACAAATGCGGATAGTTGTTAGAAAATAACTAGTACTGAGCATGATCATATGAGAGATCACATAAATTTCTATCCAATCATTAGTGATCATCTCGATACTGTAGTTATGTGACTGATCCTTTGACCCACGATGTCACAGTTGCTCACAGTAAGACTGTTGTAGTTTAGCTACACATGAGTATTAACTTAATTATGAGTTTTTGTAGTAGATGTTGGCTTCAGTTGGTTGAGCTGTGGGAGCAAGATATGCATCTAGATGGAATCTATCGATCTTATTAGAGAGGAGCAGTCCTATGAGATTTGAGAAGCTGAGTCCATAAGTCTATAACCATAATAGTGTGATTAACGAAAAAAAAATTATTTAAAATCACTAATGGACTTGAGCTGATCAAATCTATCATATGACTGATGATGAGTTTGGCGATTTAGCCATGACCTGTCATTTAGTCGGGACTAACGATAGAAGGACTGTATCATATATTAACTATACCTAGAGGTTCTATTTTGGTTCTGCTAGATTGCCACTATATATTGCTAGATGTCACTGATGGATTGTGAGAGCTTAATAGGATCATTCTTGATCAATTATCCTTATCAAATTAGAGTGAAACTGTTCCGATCCACTGAAAGAGATTTCAGTGATATCTATGATAGAGATCATAGTATGTCTCACTATCAGACAGAATTGAACCTATGGGATCACATATAAAGGGATAAGACCTGAATTAGTTATAATTGGACTTATAAAGTACCAATTTGTATGGATTTACAGAAATTCTATTGGGTTCATGTTAACCTTACTAGCACTTAGGTGAACCCAATTCCTTTGCTTATATGATATGCTTTTATCAATTTCTACACTTGATTTGAACCTAATTGAATTTGATTCAATAGCCTCCAATAGTTGGATACTTAATTTATAGCTTGGATTAAATCAAAAAAGAGTTTCTTAATTTTATTCATCTTGATTTGATCAAAAACTCTTGAAGTGAATTTATGAAATCATGTGGACTGATTTGAAAACTTTTAATTGGATCCCATATGATGGGATGCCTAGCACTGGGTGTGGGCATAGGTCAATAATGGATGGCACCTCATTTACTTAGTCCAAGTATTTTAAGAATAGGACTTCTAATATGATTAGGAGGAGGAATCCTAATTTGATTAGGATACCCTTATGCTATCTATTTAAAGGACCCAAGCCCTACCTCTCTTCATATAACACCTCTCCTCATCCTTGCCACCACCCTTATTATGCCCAATGCCTCTCCTCCTCTTCCTCTCTCTAGCCCATGCCCTCTCTCTCTTTAGGCATCCTCCCTCAGGGAGAGGTGGGCGGTAACTATATTCTTGGTGTCAAGGGTTGGTGCCAAGATTAGTTGGTATTCCTTCTTCAATCTTTCAATTGATTGGAAGACTGTTATAACTACTTCTTGATTGTTATTCTTCTTGATTAGTTGAGGGATCAAAAAAAGCTCTTGGCTTCTTCAAGAATCAAGAAAGAAAGATCAAAAGGTTCAAGGGTTTATCCCTATCCAGGCTTGGTTTAAGCTTATTCATGTTTTGAGTTCAAGTGAGTTGTATCAAGAGGAGCCTATCCAGATCGACCCTATGGATATCCGTAGAGATAGGATGCTTATACTACTAATTTAGAATATCCTCAACTCTAGATCTAGGGATTGAATTGGATTCAACCCCAGTTACAGGTTTGAAGTAAAAGAAAAACGATTCAAGTATGTGAATTGATCACAGACTTTTTTTTATTCATCCTAAAATTAATTTATATTAATTTTAGTATATAAACTAGATCTATAGGTATTTTTATATGATAAATGCATACTTAGATTAAAAGTATTTTAATCTAATTTTTTCGTTATGTTTTGAATTTAGAAAATTTTTGAAATCCACATGCACTAGTACCTATGAAAAATCTAACAGTGGTATCAGAGTCACATGTTCATATGTATGAAAGTAGCATAAAAGTTTAAAAAATTATTTTTAAATTTTAATTTGGACTCATACATGTGATGCATGTGTTTATGTTCATATCTGAAAAGTATTTTAGTTCTGATTTTTGTTCATATATGCGATATATGAAAGCATATGTAGATTAGAAATTGAATTTCTATGATCTGAATTTTTTGTGCATGCAATATATGATGGCATGTTTAGATCTAAAATTAATTTTTATAAAATTTAAAATTTTTTATATATATAATATATGATCGCATGCATGTTCTTAAAGTATTTTAAGAACTAAAAACTTACCTTTCATGTAATGAATTTAAATCTAAAAATTATTATTACAATCTGAAATTAGTGTGTGCATGCATTATTGGGCATGGGTAGTTTTGTATTAGGTCATGTGATTGGATTACATCTTAGGTTATGATTAAATCATATTGGGTCAAAATCGATGTAGCTATTGATTACACCAAATCAAATGTTGATTTGGATTAGATCAATTGAACTTATAATTCTACAAGTATTGTAGATTGAGTCAATCAAACCCCATAAGTAGAATCAAGTCAACCTAAGGACCTAATTCGACTTTATTGCTCGAACTCGATTCACCTAAGCTGACTAATTGAAACCAATAAATCATTTGATATCTAAGATAAGTCTGAATTGATGGTTTTTAATTGGGAGGCTACTCACCTAGGCAATTTAGCCTAGGTGAGTTAATGATAAACCCTCCCGTCGATCTCACTTATCTGACCAATTAGATGATTAAATTTATTAATTGCTAAGATATTTTAATTTATTCCATGTTAATTAGATTGGTCATGTGATAACTGATTAGATGAGATCTGACCTAAATCTTCTCAATCAATATTAAGCCTTATGGTCTTCCATCATTGTAGAAGTGCAGGCGTGGTACTGGCGTTGACTGTTCTTGATTGGTTATAGTGGTTCAATTATATCGAGAACATGCAACCACTCTACTAGCAAAGAGTTGCTTCAGGACGAAGACAGGATTGGGCCCAATATGTGTTATCTGAGGGACTCAATGACGGCTTCATACCTTCTTGTGAATGGTGGGTTTAGCTTAACTAAAAAGTGAGATAATATGTGTTATCTGTACTCATATGACTTAGAGACCAAGTCACTGCAATATGCTTAGAGAAGCATCTAGATGAAAAGTTGCCATGCATCTGTGTGCGTATCATCAATTACTATTAGGTGAGGTGCACGGTATCTGTGGGACCGCAGCACCTATTAAAAATCCTACATTGGTCGCATTGAATTTTTGCTTTCCATCTGAAGAGTATCAGAATCTGAGAAAATAGTGATAGTCTATTTGCATCTAAAAGTTTCTAGAGTAAATATAATTTTAAGTACAAATATCTAACTAGAATCTCTACTCTCATAAATAAATAATGTCGGCCTCTAATCCACTAGCCCATATTTTTGAAACCAACCGTCTGACTGACATAAATTTTAAGGATTGACTCAGAAACCTCAGGATAGTCTTACATCTGAGAAGATTCGGTATGTACTTGATCAGGATGCCCCAACATTACCAGTCCATCCTACGATAGAGCAAAGAGCTACTTTGGATAAATGGATGGATGATGACCTTAGGATAAAGTGCTATGTGCTAGCTTTCATGTCAAACGAGTTACAGAGCCAACATGATCACATATCCACTGTCCGTGCCATGATCACTCATCTACAAGAGTTGTACGATGAGCAGAGCCAGACTGTGCACTTTGAATTATCTAAATAATTATTCAATATGAAGATGCGCGAGGGGCAGTCAGTCCACGATTATTGTATGACAATGATCAAGAATCTTGAGGAGCTTGAGAAGCTCGGACTTACTATGCAGAGGGAGTTAAAGGTGGATTTGATCCTCCAATCTCTTACTAGTTTGTTTGGATAGTTTATAATAAACTATCATATGAATAAATTGGATTGCAACTTATTCGAGTTGGTTAATATGCTGGTCACTGCTGAAGGTATCTTGAAAAGTTCAACGGACTCTATTCTTGCAGTTGAGCGGGCACCTTCCAAGAGAAAGTCTCAAAGAAAAAAAAGAATAAGCCTGCAAAAAAATAAAAGAAGAAGAGTAAACCTAAAAAGGATACTCTAAAGAAAGCTATGGAGAAGGAAAAGTGTTTCCACTACAACTCCAATGGTCATTGGAAGAGAAACTGTCTGTCTTGCCTGGAGAGCCTAAAGATGAATAAGGATGAACAACCTTCTGAAGGTATGTTCATAATAGATCTAATCTAATAATTTCTTCTACTTCTAATTGGATATTGGACTCTAATTTTAATGCTCATATATATACTTCAATGTAGGATCTAATAGGAAGTAAGAGGTTGAGGTAAGATAACATGATCCTTCGGATCGACAATGGAGCAAAAGTTACTGTAGAAGCTGTTGAAACCTATTCTCTTCGATTACTGTCAGACTTTAGATTAGATTTAAAAGACCATTATTTTGTTCCTGTAACTAGCCAAAATTTGATTTTGATCTTTGTACTAGCACAGGATGGATTTATTTTTTAATTTAATAAAGACTATTGTTCCATTTATTTACGAAATAAATTGGTTGCATCTGATCTTTTGATTGACAGTCTTTATCACATGCATGTTGATACTAATATAAACCTAAATGAACAAGTAGTGAGTACCGTAGGCTAAAAGAGATCCAGAGATGAGTTTAACCATAAGTACTTATGGCACCATAGACTTGACCATATTGGAAAAAACTGGATAAACAGATTGAAAAAAGATGAGATCTTAGATTTGATTAAATCTGAGTCAATTCTGACCTATGAATCATGTCTTCGAAGAAAAATGGCTAGGTTATTCTTTTTTGGGACAAGAAAAAGAGCCACTGAGTTACTAGCTCTAGTACACACCGACGTGTGTGGTTCATTTAATGTACAGACCAGAGATAGTTATAGTTATTTCATTATCTTTACTAATGATTTATCATGGTACATATATGTATTTCTCATGAAACACAAGTCTAAAGCTTTTGAAAGGTTCAGAGAATTTAGGTATGAGGTAGAGAAGCAAACAGGTAAATCCATCAAAATCCTTTGATCTGATCAAGGAGGAGAATACCTAAATACTAAATTTTAAAAATATCTTAAAGAGAATGGTATAGTCTCTCAATGGACTCCTCCCGACATACCTTAACTCAACAGAATATCTGAAAGGAGAAATAGGATCCTATTGGATATGGTCCGATCTATGATGAGCTTCATTGATTTATCTTTATTTCTTTGGGGACATGTCTCACTTATCGTAAGGCATATTTTAAATAGGATTCCTTCTAAATCCATTCCTACTATACCATATGAGATATGGCATCGTAAGAAGTCGATTCTAAGTTATCTTAAAATTTGGAGATGTCCAGCCTATGCCAAAAGATAGAAAGCTGATAAGTTAGAGAATAGATCTATTGTAGCTTGATTTATAGGATATCCCAAAAAATCTATAGGGTATTACTTTTACTTTCCATATGACCATAATGTGATTGTGAGTTGTAATGTCATATTCCTAGAAAAATAGTTTATCTTGGATGGCAGCAGTGGGAGGTTAGTTGAGCTTGATGAGAATGTCTCTAAAGAGCAACAAGCTATAGATCCTCAGAAATCCATTCATGATGAGTCGGAAGTTAATGTTTCACCTCCACCTCATAGATCAGGTAGAATCTTCTATCCTCCTGAAAGATATATGGATATGTTGAAAGAGGATGTAGAGGAAGCATTCCTTGTAGGAGATGGGGATCATGGTGATGATCCTAGTACTTTTGATGAGGTGATGTCTGACATCGATTTCGAAAAATGATTAGATGCAATGAAGTCAGAAATTGACTCAATGCACTCGAACCAGGTATGGACCTTAGTGGATCCACCTGAGAAAATTATTCTTATTGGGTATAAATGGATCTACAAAAGAAAAAAATATGCCAATGGCAAGGTAGAGAACTATAAGACAAGGCTAGTAGCAAAGGATTATAGTCAGCACGAAGGCATTGACCATTATGACATTTTTTCACCTGTAGTCATACTAAAATTCATCCGTACATTGTTTGTTATTGTAGATCACTATGATTATGAAATTTAACAAATAGATGTGAAAACTACATTCCTGAATGGACATCTTGAGAAAGATATCTATATGGAGTAGCCTCTAGGTTTCACGTTCGATGATAGTGATTATCATATCTACAAGTTGCAAAGATCCATCTATGGACTAAAGTAGGCTTCTCGGAGTTGGAATCTTCATTTCGATGATGTGATCAAATCATTTGATTTCATCAAAAATAAAGAAAAATCTTGTGTTTATAAAAGAGTCAGTTGGAGCATGCTTGTCTTTCTCGTACTGTATGTGGATGATATCCTCTTTATTGAGAATAATATTTTCATACTGACTTCAGTCAAAGATTGGTTGTCTAAAAAATTCTCCATAAAAAATTTGGGAGAAGCATCCTATATTCTTAGGATAAAGGTCTAAAAAGATAGATCTAAAAGGATGCTTGGCCTGTTACAAAAAGCTGTACATAGAGAAAGTGCTATAGTGGTTCAGCATGAAAAATATAAAAAAAAGTTTGCTACCCCTTAGATATGATATTCGACATTCCAAGATGATGTGTCCTACCACTTCTGAGGAGATCTAGCGTATGAGTAAGATCCCTTATGCTTCGACGATAGGAAGCCTCATGTATGCCATACTATGTACTCAACCTAATATTGTCCTTGCTATGAGTCTCACGAGTAGATATCAGTCAAATCCAGACAAAAAGTACTGGATAGCTGTAAAAATATCTTTAAGTACTTATGAAGGACTAAGAATTTGTTCTTGATCTTTGGAGGAGCACCTGAATTGCAGATTGAGGGTTATATAGATTTGGATTTCATGTTGGATCTCGATAATAGAAAGTCTACATCGAGGTATGTGTTCATTTGTAATGGTGGTGTAGTTAGCTAGAAGTATTCGAAGCAGAGCATCATCATAGATTCGATCATGGAGGCTGAGTATGTCATCGCTTCAGATGCTGCAAAAGAAGACTTCTGATTTAAAAAATTTATCACGAAACTTGGTGCAATAATATCAGATGCCATACCACTGTACTACGATAACAATTGAGACATAGCACTTGCTAAGGAGCTCTAATTTCATCAAAAATCAAAGCATTTTGAACGGTGGTTCCATATCATACATGACTATCTCGAGAAGCAATATGTCAAGGTGCGAAGAGAAGACTCCACGGATAATATAGAGATTCACTAATAAAGCAGTTGAGCCAACACAAAATGGAAGCTCATCTTGAAAAGATGGAGCTTAGATTAATGACCAGTTGACTTTAGTCTAAGTGGGAGATTGTTAGATGTATGTCCTAGAAGCCAATTGTTGGCTGATACATTTTTATTCTATAATACAAATTTATACTTAAACTCTTGATTTAATCAATAAAGGATAAGTTTTCTTTTTTTATTCAAGTATTATTTATCCTTGAATCATCCTTGAAATTGATGTTACGATACATATTCTCAACTGTTGAGAATTAGAGGCATGCATGATCGATTTCTAAATTACTTCTGATCATAGGATAGTCATGGAGATGGTAATCTATCTAGATAGACCGACGCACGATTTACTTCCTTCAGGATAGGTGAGTTTTTAATATACAGTATAGAGACACTGAGCGGTAAGTGCAAATAGTTGTTAGAGAATAACTAGTACTGAGTATGATCATATAAGAGATCACATGTATTTCTATCCAATCGTCAGTGATCATCTCGATGCTGTAGTTATGTGACTAATCCTTTGACCTATGATGTCACAGTTGTTCACAGTAAGACTGTTGTAATTTGACTACACATAAGTATTAACTTAATTATGAGTTTTTGTAGTGGATGTTGGCTTCAGTTGGTTGAGCTGTGGGAGTAAGGTGTGCATCCAAATGGGATCTATCGATCTTGATAAAGAGTAATCCTATGAGATTTGAAAAGCTGAGTCCACAAATCTATAGCCATAGCAGTAGAATTATTTAAAAAGAGTTTTCATTTGAAATCACTAATGAACTTGAACTAATCGAATTTATCATATGACTAATGATGAGGTTTGATGATTTATCCATGACCTACCATCCAGTCGGAACTCACGATAGAGGGACTGTATCATACATTAACTACACCTAGATATTCTATTTTGATTTTACTGAGTTGTCACTATATATTGCTAGATGTCATTGGTGAATTGTGAGTGCTTAATATGATCATTCTGGATCAATAATCCTTGTCGAGTTATAGTAGAACTATTCCGACCCACTAAAAGAATTTCATTGATACCTATGATAGAGATCATGGTATATCTTATTATCAGATAGAATTGAACCTATGGAGTCACACATAAATGGAGAAGACATGGATTAGTTGTAATTGGACTTATAAAGCACCAATTTACATGAATTTAGAGAAATCTTATTGGATTCATGTTAATCTTGCTAGCACCTGGGTGAATCCAATTTCTCTCATGATTGTTTGCTTATATAGTAAGCTTTAGCTAATTTCTACACTTGATTTGAACCTAATTTTTATTTTATGGTCTCTAATGGTTGGATGCTTAATTTATGGTTTGGATTAAATCAAAAAAAAAAATTTGGTTTTATTCATCTTGATTTGATCAAGAACTCTTGAAATGAATTTATAAAATCATATGAACTAATTTGAGAACTTTTAATTGGATCCCATATGATGGGATGCCTAGCATTTAGTGTGGGCATGGGTCAATAATGGGTGGCACCCCATTTACTTGGTCCAAATATTTTAAGGCTAGGACTTCTAATATGATTAGAAGGAGGGATCCTAATTTGATTAGGACATCCTTATGTTATCTATTTAAAGGACCTTAGTTCTACCTCTCTTCATATGACACCTGCCCTCATCCATGCCGCCACCCTTATTGTGCCCAACGCCTCCCCTCCTCTTCCTCTCTCTAGCCCATGCCCTCTCTCTAGGCATCCTCCCTTTGGATCTTAGGGAGAGGTGGCTGGCAACTATATTCTTGGTGTCAAGAGTTGGCGCCAAGATTAGTTGGTGTTCCTTCTTCAATCTTTTAATTGGTTGGGAGGTTGTTGTAACTACTTCTTGGTTGTTGTTCTTCTTGATTAGTTGAGGGATCAAAAAAGATTCTTGACTTCTTCAAGAATTAAGAAAGAAAGATCAAAAGGGTCAAGGGGTGATCCCTATCTAGATTTGGTTCAAGCCTATTTAGGCTTTGAGTTTAAGTGAGTTGTAACAAAAGGAGCCTATCCAGGTCAGTCCTGTGGATACCCGTAGAGACAGGATACTTATGCTACTGATTCAGAATCTGCTCAACCCTAGATCCAGAGATTGAATTGAATTCAACCTCAGTTACAGGTCTGAGGCAAAGGGAAAGTGGTTCAGGTATGTGATTTGATCACAGACTTTTCCTTATTCATCCTAAAATTAGTTTGTATTAATTTCAGTATATGAACTAGATCTATAGGTGCTTTAACATGATGAATGCATGCTTAAATTAAAAATATTTTAATCTAATTTTTTTATAATATTTAGATTTAAAAAATTTTTGAAATTCACATGCACTAGCACCTATAGAAAATCCAATATTTGATCTGTCATAACCTTAACGTCATGCATATTGAGAAAAATATATTCAATGATATTTTCTACACTATTATAAATGTCAAAGGTAAGATAAAGGATAATTCCAAGACTCGAGTAGATATGAAGAACATATGCAAGCATCATCTATTAGAGCTGGTTAAAACGTCACTTGAGAAATTTTTGAAGTCGAAAGCATCTTATACCTTAACAAGAGAGCAGCTGAAGGATGTTTGCAAATGGTGTAAGAGCCTTAAATTCTTAGATGGTTATGTAAGTAATCTAACTCGATATATCAATATCAAAAATTGCAGGTTCTATAGGCTAAAGAGCCATGAAGCCATATATTCATGCAACAATTACTCCCATTAGCTTGGTGTGATCTCCTTTCCAACTCCATATGAAATTTTTTGTCCGAGCTTAACCTTCTCTTCAGAGATATTTGTGCTACCAAACTATCCACTGACCACATCTCTAATCTTGAGACTAGCAATGTAGAGACCATATATAAGTTGGAGAAGATATTTCCTCCCTGCTTCTTTGATTCCATGGAGCACTTGGTGATTCATCTGGCGTATGAAGCTAGGGTGGAGGGGTCCAGTGCAGTACAAGTGGATGTATCTATTTGAAAATATATGTACAGTCTCAAGAAGAAAGTAAAAAATAAGGTCCAAGACAAAGGTTCTATTATGAAGGCTTATATAATAGAAGAGATTTTAAATTTCAGCCGACACAACTTTAATCCCAGTGTGCAGGCCAAGCTGACTCAAGTGAGTCAAAATGATGATGGTGGTGCTGAGAGATTAGAGTGGGAGATCTCAATATTTGCCTATCCTATTCGAAAATTTGGATATAAGGTTCATTAAATTTTCTCTGATACTGTACTTTGACAAACAGAGACATATATTTTGCTAAACTTCATGGAGGTCGACCCATATATCCTGTAAGTATCCATCATAATTTTAACTCTTTAATCAATTATTTCAGTATACTTATCTTATGCATGTTTAGGCAATATGATGAGATACTGAAAGAAAAAAATCCAAGCATAAGTGATGAAAAAATATCAACACAGCACTCAGAGAACTTTATATGTTGGTTCCATCAATTGGTAAGCATCCATTGTCATTTTATATGTTTTAATTTCTTTCAGTTTATTCTTTTTATAATAGCAAGTCATTCAAGGGAGTGAGTCCATACCAATGAAGCTGAGACCATTAGGTTACGGGTCTGAAAAATACGTGACATGCTATAATGGCTATAACTTAAGTGGTTTCAAATGTCACACGTAGTAATATGAAAATTATAAAAGTACAATGAATAGTGGTGTGTATATAAAAGGCAGCTAGTGGAAAGATAAGGTGGAGAGTGACTACTATGGAGTCCTCGAAGAAATGATTAAGATGAGCTACATTGGAGGTAATAGTATCATTCTATTTAAATACCAATAGTTAGATACTGACAATGATATGAAGGTTGATCCATGGCACAGGCTTATTGAAATCAAACATGGATCAAACGCTTATGTCAACGAGCCATTTATACTAGGTGCACAAGCTGCTCAAGTATATTATACTCCTTTTCCATCAAGAAAAAAAAAAGAAGAAAAGATTGATGGATTGTATGCAAAATTAAATCTCGAGTCATTCATTACATGCTCGAAAAAGAAGAAGAGTCCTAATTATCAGAATGCTTTCAAGAGGATGAGACAGTAGGAGTTCATCAATCCTCGATGATGTGTGTTGGTGCAGAATTCCGCCGACGCCAGAAAAGCTGGAGTCGAGGGGATCGCATCCACCGTCGGGACCTGCAAGGAAAGTCTAAACTAGAGTTGGGGGTGCTTCGGCAAGACCCTCCGACGCTCAAGTTAGTACTCTGCCTCAACAGAAATGAAGCACTCGAATGAAATTTTAGCAGAGTTTTGAGATAGAGTTTAGAGCTTAGAGAAGAACGTATCTGGGGATCCCTTTTTATAGACGGAGAGCATAACTGATTGACAGTGACGTCTGTAATCGCCTGGTAGTGGGCCGTTCGGGGCCACGCGGAGTTTGTTACGGAGAGTAGTGGCGTCAAGGGGCCATTCAGGGCCACATGGAGTTTGCTATAGAGAGTAGAGTGGTGTCTGTTGTCGCGACTTGTCAGAGAGTAGTGGGGCCGCATGGAACCTGTTACAGAGAGTGGAGTGGGGTAGTGGCCATTGTCGTGACTTGCCAGAGAGTTCGGGTCTGACGGCTGAAGTTTAGTTGGGACGTCTGATGGTGCGGAACGACTTTCTGTCTCAGCAATCCAAAAGAAGCTCGGATGTTTTTGAAGTTGCTGACGAGTCTACTGTTGTCGGATGCCTTGGGCGCTGATGCTACAGGTGGGAGTCATCTGTTGTAGAAGCTCAGATGGAGACTTTCTGTTGGTGAAGTTCGATAGAAGTTTGATTGCCAAAGAAGTCCGTCTGGGATTTGCCTGATATGGAAGCTCATCTGAAGATTATCCGTCGGAGAGATTCAGTTTCATACAGAATCCGACAGGGGGTCGTCCGACAGTGGTGTTCGGGTGGCGTTGTGGAGGTTTATCTGCTGGAGGAGTCTTGAGGACACTGTGGAAGGTCGAACATTGGAGGAGTCCGGGATTCAATTCTACTGTACTTCAATTTTTGTAGGAGTCTGAAAGGAGTCCGCTTATTGTAGAAGCTCGGACAAAAATTGATTATCGTGGAAGCTCAGATGGAGACTTCTTATTGTAGAAGTCCTACTGCTGGAGAAGCTCGATCATTGATGAAGTTTGAAAGAAGTTCGGAGTAGAAATCCGGCTGGTGGAGCCTGTCCATTATAGGAGTTCATCTATGATCCATCCACTGTAGAAGTTCGGATAGAATCCGACTCTTGTGGAAGCTCGGATGAAATTTGGAAGGTGGTCGATCATCGTAGAAATTTAGATGGAGTTTGGTTACTGTAGAAGTCCTACTATTGGAGAAGCTCAGACATTGACGAAGTTCGAAAGAAGTTCGAAGTAAAGTTGCTCATGGCAGGAGGAAGTCTGGAAGAGATTCAGAGGGTAGCCAATCACTGTGGAAAGTCGGCTGATAATGAAGCCCAGAGAGTATTTGGAGCAGTCTGGTAGATGAATGGGGGAGCTCATTATTGGAGAAGTCCGGATGGCATTATGGAAGCTTGGACGGTCGAGGGGGTTTAGAGAGACGCCACGCAAGGTCGGAAGCTGGAAAAGCCCTGGAAGGGTCGGTCTTTTACAAACTTTGGCTGGAAGTATTTTATACCCAACACCAGTCCCCCTACTTTCGAGTTCAGGTTCCGAATGAAAGAAGTACAGAAAAATTTTCACAACCAAAGTTACCTCCCTCGATTTTCGTACTTGGTTGTTTCTAGATATTTTGGTGTTTGGTGCGCTGGTGCTGGAGTCTTTTCAAATCGAGACGATTTGAAAAGATTTTTTTGAAATTCTCACTGAAGTGCTGCTCTAGGTATGGTGCAATAATGGTTCTGTCAGTTGTCGGTCACTTTCAGCCGCCTGCCACGATGAGTGGGCCACGCGGCGGTTATAGATCGGCCAGAGGGGACCTGCAGTCATTATTGCACCGGACACCGTTGCCTATTTAAACCCATCTCCCTCCTTCAGGGATCTCACTTTGCCTGAGAGTTTCTTCGGTCCCTCCTTCTTCCTGAGAGTTTCGTTCTTCCTCAGCGTCCTTCTTGACCTTAGGTGTTCTTCGAGTCGTTCCCATCTCTGCATCTCTGCATCCTTCAGACCAGCCTAGGTTAGCTCCAGAACTCTCCTTTTTTCGCGGCTCTGTTTCTAAACTGTGTCGATCTTCTTTCGTTGCAGATATGGATGCGGACGCGGCTCGGATGTTAGCCAAGAGTCTCAAGGCCCACAAGAGGAAAGGTGCTGCAACTTCTGGATCAGCGAAGAAGGCAAGGGTAGAGGAGACAGATCCGATCGTGCTTTGCCTTGATCACCCAGAGCCCGTGCTTGTGGTACATTTTCGATCACGAGTACTTTTCGATCCTGCAGAAGGGGGACTGGGAGAAGAAGTCAGGTACTTAAAGCAATTCTCGATGATGACTGGAACTGAGAGTTCGAAGTCTGATGGAGCCGAGCTTTCTTAGAGCTTTTTTGCCTTTTATTCTATGTATTCCTTTCCTTTTTTGTTGCTCTTTTTTTTTCGGCCTTCAAAGGCTTTGTAACGCGTACTTTACTAATGAAATGAAAAAAAAAAAATTCATTATCTTGTCCCTTCTGGCATTAAGTTGTCGTTTACCGAACTTCTTTTGTCTTCCGTCTTATTTGATTCGACGTTGTTTGAAGATTCCTGGTCATCGCCGTATTGATTCGCCCTTAGGGACTGGAGATTTTCGACAAGGGTTTTCTTCCTCATTGAGACAAGGTCCCTTGAACCTCGGATGTAGTTTATTTATTTATTTTTTTTTCTTTTGGTGTAGCTCGTCGCTTTTTCTTCTTCTTTTTTGTGTTAGAACGAGGGTTTTCCCTTCTGCTCCTAATGGGATTGTAGGGGTGTAGAGGAGTTGCTGAGGGGCTTTTCCCTTTATCCGATCTCAAATGATCAGATCTTCGTTTGTGTCAGGATGAGATTCTCCTCCTGTTCCTGCCACAATCAATTTCAACTCATGTTAGGATGAGGTCAGCTGTGGGGGCACGTAAGGGTCGTTGTAAGGGCCTCTCCCCCCATCCGATCTCTAAATAATCGGACCTTCGACTTTGCTCATGTTAGGATGAGGTTCTCCTCCTGTTCCTAACATGACTGTGGGGGTACATAAGGACCGTTGTAAGGGCCTCTCCCTCCATCTGGTCTTTAAATAATCGGACCTTTGATTTTGCTCATGTTAGGATGAGGTTCTCCTCCTGTTCCTAACATAGCTGTGGGGGCACATAAGGGCGATTGTAAGGACCTCTCCCCCCATCCAGTTTTTAAATAACCAAGCCTTCGACTTTGCTCATGTTAGGACGAGGTTCTCCTCCTGTTCCTAACATGACTGTAGGGGCATATAAGGGCCGTTGTAAGGACCTCTCCCCCATCCGATCTTTAAATAACCAGGCCTTCAACTTTGCTCATGTTAGGACGAGGTTCTCCTCCTATTCCTAACATGGCTGTGGGGGCACATAAGGGTCGTTGTAAGAGCCTCTCCTCCCATCTGGTCTTAAAATAACCGGGCATTTAACTTTGCTCATGTTAGGACGAGGTTCTCCTCCTGTTCCTAACATGACTGTGGGGGCACATAAGGGCCGTTGTAAGGGCCTCTCCCCCCATCCAGTCTTTAAATAATAGGACCTTCGACTTTACTCATGTTAGCACGAGGTTCTCCTTCTATTCCTAACATGGCTGTGGGGGCACATAAGGGCCGTTGTAAGGGCCTCTCCCCCCATTCGGTTTTTAAATAATCGGACATTCATTCATGTCAGGACGAGATTTTCCTCTTGTTCTCGACATGCTTAATTTTGATTGTTGGAAAGAGCTACTCCCTGTCGTTATAAGCTCATACCAAAAGAAAAGATATGTGAATATGGAAGAAACTTTTATTTAAGGCAAAGTTATCGGTAGTACATTCGTAGATTTTTTGAATTCCATAATCGCGGAAGGTTTGCTCCTCCGAGCTCTTTCAAATAGTATATTCCGAGCCAAACCACCTCCCTGACTTCATACGGGCCTTCTCAGTTAGGGGCGAGTTTTTTTTGATTCTGAGGTTGTGAGACAGCGGCTCATCGAAGTACTAAGTCCCCCACTCTAAAGGCCTTGCTCTTGACCCGGGAGTTGTAGTAGCGGGCCACTTTCTGCTTGTAGGCAGCCATCCAACTTGAGCTGTCTCTCGCTTTTCTTCTAATAAGTCGAGGTTGGCTTTGAGATCTTGAGAGTTGCGCTGCTCGTCAAATGCCACAACTCGTGCCAACAGAGTTTGAGTTTGATCGGGATCACGACTTCTGTTCCGAAGGCTAAGGCAAAGGGGGTCTCCCCTGTGGACAGTCTTTGGGTAGTTCGGTATGCCCACAACACATGATAAAGCTCATCTGCCCAAGTTCCCTTTGCTCTTTCAAGTCTAGCCTTGATCCCTTGCAGCAGAGTCCTGTTAGTAACCTCGACTTCACCGTTTGTTTGCGGATAGGCTACTGACGTGAAGTTGTGGGAGATGTTTAAGTCCTCACAAAATTCAGCAAATTTTGTCTCAGTAAATTGTCGCCCATTATCAGTAATGAGAGTTCTGGGTAGGCCGAACCTACAGATAATTGACTTCCAAATGAAGTCCTGCACCTTAGCTTCTGTAATTTTCGTCAAAGGTTCAGCTTCGACCCACTTGATGAAGTAGTCAATTACCACCAGGAAGAACTTTCGTTGTCCGGATGCCATGGGAAAAGGTCTGAGGATATCCATCCCCCATTGTGCAAACGGTCATGGGGCACTCAAGGGTGTAAGTTTGGAGGCAGATTGCCTTTGGATATTTGCATATCTCTGACACCGATCACACCTTCTGACATATTCGATGGAATCGTGGTACATGGTAGGCCAGTAATAGCCTTATTGGAGTAGCTTATGGGATAAAGATCTGGCCCCCAGGTGACTTCTACAGACTCCCTCATGTACCTCCCACAAGGCAAAGTCAGCCTCAGAAGGTCAGAGACATTTCAAAAGGGGCAAAGAGTATGACCTTTTGTACAGCTTGCCTTCATTAAGAATATATTGAGAGGCCTGGTTCCTAAGCTTCCGAGCTTCTTTTGCATCAGGAGGAAGAACCCCATCCTTGAGGTATGTAACCAGTGGGTCAATCTAGCTGGGTTTATGGTTGATCTCCATCACAAGCTGCGGTTCTTCCATACTTGGGCGCTTCAGAACCTCGAAGAAGACTTCCTTGGACAGTTC
The DNA here is from genome assembly GCF_000442705.2 of Elaeis guineensis. Lineage (NCBI taxonomy): Eukaryota > Viridiplantae > Streptophyta > Magnoliopsida > Arecales > Arecaceae > Elaeis > Elaeis guineensis. Next base: position 84,250,039 of record NC_026001.2, on the reverse strand, counting down.
AGCCGGAGCCAGTGTAGCCAACTTGGAGAGAAGGTCAGCCCTGGTATTTTCTGCTCTTGAAATCTGCTTGATGTCAAAGCTACCGAAGGCAGGGACAATCTCTTTGACCTTTTCGAGGTACTTGGCCATACTGTCCTCCCGAGCTTTATAATTTTCACTGACTTATCCCACCATTAATTGGGAGTCACTGTAGACTTGGAGCCGATCTACTTCTAACTCTTTGGCGATCCTCAATCCTGCAATCAGAGCTTCATATTCTGCTCCGTTATTTATCGCAGGAAATTCAAAGCGCAGTGCGTACTCTACAATAATTTCTTCTGGATTAATCAAGATCAGGCCCGCGCCTACGCCTGACATGTTGGAAGAACCATCCACGTAGAGAGTCCAAAAACCATCAGAGAGATTCATTCTTTCTTCAAGAGAATTCGACTGGAGCCCTGAGTTGTTGGCTTCACCTTGTTCAAGTTTGGCCTCTTCCGGAATAGTGCACTCCACTATGAAGTCTGCTAATATCTGGGCTTTAATCGCCGACCGAGGTTGATAGTTGATGTCAAATTCTGTGAGCTCGACTGTCCATTTTGTTATCCTTCCGGAAGCATCCGCTCGATGCAGAACCACCTTGAGTCGGTAAGCAGTGTTATGGTGTGCCTTTGAAAATAAGGTCGGAGCCTTCGAGCTGCAATCAACAAGGCGTAAGTTAGTTTCTCTAACTTAGTATACCTGATTTTGACATCTCTCAATACTCGGCTGATGTAGTAGATCAGCCGTTGAATTTTTGCTTCTTCCTTAACCAGACTGCTGCGAGAGCCACAGGGGAGACCGTCAGGTACAGGAACAACTTCTCTTCGAGTTCAGGCTTTGCCAATAGCGGGGGTGAGCCGAGATAGCTCTTTAATTTTTTGAATGCTTACTGACATTCAGTGGTCCAACAGAAGTTCTTTGGCTGCTTGAGGGTCTGAAAGAAAGGCAGGCATCGTTTGGCCGACCTTGAGACAAAGCGATTCAGAGCTGCTACTCTCCCAGTAAGGCGCTGAACTTCCTTTATTGACTTCAGGATGGTCATTTTCTGGATGGCATGAATCTTTTTCGGATTTGCCTCGATCCCGTGCTCCGACACCATGAAACCCAAAAATTTTTCTGAGGTTACTCCAAAAGCGCACTTGGCCGGGTTCAGCTTCATCTTATATTTTCGAAGGGCGCTGAAGGTCTCCTCAAGGTCGGCGATGTGGTTCTTTGCGGATTTGCTTTTTACAAGCATATCGTCCACGTAGACCTCCATGTTGCAGCAAATCTGCTCTTTGAAATCTTATTCACCAGCTATTGGTATGTCGCCCCTACATTTTTGAGGCCAAAAAGCATGACCCTATAACAATAAAGACCATGGTTAGTAATAAAAGCAATTTTTTCTTCGTCCTCCAGTGCCATCCTGATTTGATTGTAGTCAAAAAATGCATCTATAAAAATGAGAAGCTTGTGGCCCGAGGTTGCATCCACTAATTGATCAATTCTGGGCAGAGGGTAATTGTCCTTCGTGTAGGAACCAGATCTAGGGTTTCAGGGTTAGATCTTGAAAGTTTTTCAAGATCATACAGCGGAAGACTAAAATAAATCAAAATTATTTTCTAAAATTAGAGAATCCCTAGATCTAAGATCCTATTATATGATTATTACATAGCATTAAATCAAAAATTAAAATATATAAATATAGCATGAACTACATGTTGATCATATCAACATGTTTCTATACTACATCTAATGTATGTATTAAACAATAGATCAGATCTATTACCTTGCAAGTTAGACATTCTAACCTTGCTGATCCGGGCTTGAGGATGATGTTGCAAGCCGCACATGCATCCAGCCTCTAGGAGTCATCCACACGAGCCCACGAATCTCGATCAGAAGTCCTGCTTCAGGAAATCAGCACAGTATGCTAGTACTGCACTGATCCTTCTTTGATGGTTGATCAGGTGCCTCCTTCTTCTTGATTTGGACTCTTCCAAAGATGAAAAGTAGAAGGAGGAGTTTTAGATCTGAGACACTCTCAGAAAACTCAAGATGGAGGGAGGAAAGATATGAAAACAAACAACCCTAGAAGAAGACCCTCTTCTTCTTCTCGTTTCTCTCTCTAGACACCCTAACTTGTGTCTTTTATATCTCCACGACCCAAAGGTCTTTCTCTCTGATTTTTGGATGACCCAAAGATCTCTCAAATATCTATCTTCACCAAAACTTTTATGAATAAACTCATTTTATATAGAGAGATATGATAGAGTCCTTGTCTAGGTTAAATACCTAGTCAAGACTTATCCAAACATGGTAAGTTAAGGGGGGGCCAACTCTTGAGCATCTCCTCCTTATTTTCGTGCATAGATCACTAGCAAAGAGTGCATAATGTGTACCCTAAAATCTATGAAAATTTCAAAAAAAATTTGGATAGATTTGATGCAAAATTGAAAGAGTTTTGGATTTCTAAAACTCTATCTCATAGAATTCGAAATCCAAACTTATTCCTTTTTGATTTGATCCAAACCACCTTCCATGTAAGAAAGAAGAGAGGAGACCTTTTGTGAACGTGGGAGAGATCTGGGAGAGAGATTTTATCACACAAAATAAGAGGAGATTGGCGTTGAATGAGAGAGAGAGCGTGGGGAAGGCTTATGTGGTGCAAGATGGAATCCTAGTCTTACTAGGATTCTATCTTATGACTTGTTTTAATTTGGTTTCTCAAACTAAATCAAACTAAAATTAGATCAACCCAATTAAAATAAGTCTTAATCCAATTAAAAACCTAATTTAATCAGATTAAATTAGATTTAAATCTGATTTAATTTTTTAATCAAATTAGAAATTAGAATGACCCAAGTCCTAGTTGAACTAGGACTAGTTTTTCCTTGCACTTGGCTTATCCAATAAACCAATTGGACTTGATCCAATCAAGCCCAAACTAAATCTAATTAAATTATATTTAATTAGACTTAATCTCAGCCCATTGACTTAATCAAATTAAGCCAATTAACAATCGAATTGCTAATCGATCCTTCTGCAACACTTGCACTGGGTTAAATGTCAATCGTATTGATCATTTAACCCTAGAACAATTTTTAATCGTTGATCAACCATCCGATCAGATCATGAACTCTAATGTGTGTGACCTCATAGGTTCAAACCTAAGTCGATAGCATAGGAATAAATTTCTGTACCAATCGAAGTTACCATCTAGTAATGGTACCCGATGATCGGATAGGTCGAATGTGTAGAACAACATCCTTAGAATCCATGCGGATATAGTTTTCATATAATTCATCCCCTTGACCAAAATGATCATAGGACACCCCAGAGTTCAACTATCAACTCTGATCAGGTTGTCCACATTGTATTTCAAAATATCAAATCCATCTGATGGATTACTCTGGCCAAGATTTTGCTAAATTGAAATACAGCGACTCATTCTTCTCCAACTCTTGGAGTGGTCAATCCCATCTTGATCACACTCTGACTTCGCAAGTACTTGACTGTGCCCAGAAGCCTTCCATCCCTGAATTAGAAATTTAGTTAGTCCAGTACCAAAGCATAGTGAGTTGCTTGCAAGTCACTGAGGCGATCTCAAGTCTAAGGGACACTTATACCTATATCCCATCAGAGACATTTTCGACAGCAGAATACTCTGAAGTTGGTCACGTTCAATGATGATGTACCAGTACATCTCATCTGTATGCCATACCAGTATCTCCACACTCTTTGGTTAAGAGGACAACCAACCCATATGGCCTACAACGACCTATGCTCGATAGAAGCTGTCGTCCTTATTAACAGCTTATCATTTGGTCGTGAACTGTTTTAAGGACTAATAGATAAATCCTCTCTTTATCGAATCTAAATAGTCCTAAGGACTTCATCATAACAACGGAGTTCATTAGAAGATGAAAGCTTATAATGAAAATATCAAATATATTTTATTTATTAACAAATCAATTACAATACTTGATTGCTCAACCGTCAATAGCTTGATGATTGAATTTTTGAGATACATTTTCCAACAACTCTCACTTATCCTAAAGCCACTCGGCACAGTATCTAATACCCATCTTGACTTGTGGTTGTCGAACTCCTTTATCGCCAGGGCTTTAGTGAAGGGATCGGCCAGGTTCTCCTTTCCATCGATCTTCTGAAGGTCGACGTCACCTCGATCCATGATCTCTCGGACCAGGTGGAAGCGGCGCAAGATGTGCTTCGTCTGCTGATGTGCTTTGGGTTCCTTTGCTTGAGCTATGGCACCAGTGCTGTCGCAGTAGAGCAGGACCGGACCATCGAGGGAGGGTGCTACTCCGAGCTCATTGATGAATTTCTTCAGCCACACAGCTTCCTTCACGGCATCCGATGCTGCGATGTACTCCGCTTCACAAACAGAGTCCGCCACAGTATGTTGCTTGGAACTCTTTCAGCAGATGGCTCCACCATTCAGAGTAAAGATATAACCCGACACGCTCCTGCTGTCATCATGGTCAGATTGAAAGCTAGAGTCTGTGAACCCCATAAGTTTCAGATCTGACTCGCCATAAACCAACCATTGGTCCTTAGTATTTCTCAAATACTTAAGGATAGCTTTAACCACTTTCCAGTGATTTTCTCCAGGATCAGATTGGTATCTACTCACTACTCCTAGTGAGTATGCCATATCTGATCTTGTACATGTCATGGCGTACATGATAGATCCCATGACTGAAGCATATGGGACTCTACTCATACGCTCTCTCTCTTCAGGAGTTGTTGGACAATCCTTCTTAGAGAGAGAAATTTCTTGGCCTATCGGTAGATAGCCCTTCTTGAAATTCTCCATACTGAACATCTTCAGCACAGTGTCTATGTACATGGACTGGGATAATCCAAGCATCCTTTTAGATCTATCCCTATAGATCTTCATCCCTAGGATGTAGGATGCTTCACCCAAGTCCTTCATGAAGAACTGTGATGACAACCAAACTTTTATTCCCTGTAGTGTGGGGATGTCATTCCCAATTAAGAGAATGTCATCTACGTACAAGACAAGGAATACCACAACTGGACCATTTGCCCATTTATAGATGCAGGGCTCTTCTCCATTCTTAATGAAGCCATACGTTTTGATCACCTTATCAAAATGCATGTTCCAACTCCGAGAAGCTTGCTTCAATCCATAAATGGATCTCTGAAGCTTGCACACCTTGGACTCATCTGTGGATGTAAACCCCTCAGGTTGTATCATATACACCTCTTCGGTCAGCTTTCCATTCAGGAAAGCTGTCTTTACATCCATCTGCCAGATCTCATAATCCAGATGAGCAGCTATTGCAAGCATTATCCGAATGGATTTGAGCATTGCCATAGGAGAAAATATCTCGTCATAGTCAATACCATAACATTGACGATACCCCTTGGCGATCAGACGGGCTTTATAGGTCTCCACCTTTCCATCTACGCCCCTCTTCCTTTTGAAGACCCATTTACACCCAATGGGTTTAACCCCTTCAGGTGGGTCAACCAATGTCCATACATCGTTGACCTTCATGGACTCCATTTCGGATTTCATGGCTTCAAGTCATTTCTCGGAATCAGGTCTCTGCATTGCATCCATATAGGTGATTGGATCCTCATTATTCTCATCAAGTTCGATGGGATCACCGTCCCGGACCAAGAAACTATAGTATCTATCCGGCTGACGCGGTACTCTACCGGATCGCCTTAATGGTGCAGGTACATTGGGCTCCGGATCTGATCTAATCATATCCGACTTAGGTTCAGCTATTGGTGTCGGTCCTTCTACCTGTTGAACTTCATCAAGTTCAACCTTAGAGGCAATAATTTTTTCACCAAGGAACTCCTTTTCTAAAAGATTGCCTTAAGGCTGACGAACACCTTTTGTTCATCAGCATGGTAGAAAAAATATTCTTTTATCTCTTTGGGGTACCCTATGAATGAGCATTTGTCAGACCTAGGTCCAAGTTTGTCTGTGACTAACGTTTGACATAGGTCGGACACCCCCAGACCCTGAGATGTGAAAGTGCTGGCTTACGTCCCGTCCATATCTCATATGGAGTCTTAATTACAGACTTACTTGAAACTCTATTTAACAGATAACAGGCTGATTCGAGTGCATATCCCAAGAAGGATATCGACAAGCTAGCAAAACCCATCATGGATCAGACCATGTCTAACAGAGTCCGATTCCTCCTTTCAGACACACCATTATGCTGTAGTGTTCCTAGAGGAGTCCATTGAGAGAGAATCTCATTCTCTCCTAGATATGTGAGAAACTCACTAGAAAGGTATTCTCCTCCTCGATCAGATCGAAGAGTTTTAATACTCTTCCCAGTTTATTTTTCTACTTCACTTCGAAATCGTTTGAACATTTCAAATGAATCTGACTTATGTTTCATCAGATAGACATATCCATATCGAGATAGATCATCCGTGAAAGTTATGAAGTAGAAATATCCACCTCTAGCACTTGTGCTCATGGGCCTGCAAACATCAGTATGTACTAGGCCCAAGAGCTCAGTAGCTCTCTCACCTTTTCTAGTAAAAGGTGACTTGGTCATTTTATCAAGAAGATAGGACTCACAGGTTAGAAGTGATTCACAATCACTGATTTCGAAGATTTCCTCTTGAGTCAACCTGTTTATTCTGTTCTTGTTTATATGACCTAGCCTCCAATGCCATAAGTAGATATCTGACACACTATCTAATCTAGGGTGCTTGCCAGTAGAATAGACTCTTATCAGGCTTGATCTTTTTGGTCTGGCTCTGCACTGATGTTCCAGCCTGAACTTGCACCTTCTTTACTTTCTTCTTCTTGTTCTTCTTTCCTTTCTTAAAGGGTCGAGAACCAGAAGACGAACCTCCCACTAAGTTCACCGACTCCTTGAGGAGTTGGTGATCCTTCTCAAAGTTCTGAAGCAACCCTAGTAATTCGTGGTAGTTCACTTTAAGCTTTGTCATTCTATAATGAGTGAGGAGTGGGAGATAAGACTTGGGCAACGAGTTCAGTATTGCATCTTTCCCAAGCTGCTCATGCAAGGAAAAGCCGAGCTTGCTCAATCGTTCCATCAGCTCGATCATGTATAATATATGATCAGTGACAGAGGCACCATCCCGCATTTTGGTGTTGAAGATGGCACAATTAGTCTTGTGTCTCTCTACGTCATCGGGTGTGCCAAAGGCATCCTCCAACACTTGAAGCATGTCCTTTGGCTGAGCCGTCTCGAATCTACGACTGAACTCATCGCTCATAGCAGCCAGCATGATACAGTGCACTGTGGTCCGATCACTGAGCCACTTCTGGTAAGTGTCTCTGACTGTTCCACGTGCATTGACAGCTGGCTCCTCAGGTGCAGGATCTATTATCACATATAGGATCCGTTCATGCTCCAGGACTATCTTCAGCTTTCGGTACCAGCTATCGAAGTTGGATCCCACCAACTTATCATTGTCCAATAATGATTGGAGTGATAAGAAAGTGGCCATATTTGCACAAAGGAGAACCATAACCTAATTAGTAATTGATTCATTAAACCTAAAGATTTGAACCTTAATCAAAAGGTTTCTCCCACTATTTTATTCGAATTGGTAGCCTCTACCTCTAATTCGAGGAATTACCCTAATTCCTTAGTGGGTACTAGAATCCACTTAGACTGCACACAAGCCCAACTTTGGTTGGCCAACCCATGTACATCTAAGGGTAGGTTCATAACCAATTATTTCTCTAAACAACTTCTAGTAATTTTAATTTTGCCCCAGAAAACTAATCAGTAGGCTTTGGCCTTCACTGTAAGGATCCAGTTAGGTCCAACTATTAACATGATCATACTTGGTGTATCTAACCAACGAATGATTAAGCCCAACTTTGGTTGGCTCACCTAACCACCATTAGAGAGATACTTTCAAGTCATCATATGATGAGTGATAATTTCATTAGTCAACAAGCACCAGGCCTTTGGGTCTGCAATGATTATTGAGTTAATGGACTCATTATCAAACACCTTAATGAGAGGCTATGACTCAGTTATCTCCATAACTTTATCATTTTAAGGACTTAATAATTTTAGAGGATTTAAATAATTTAGAGGATGAGGTCAGATGAACCAGCTTATCATGATCCTCCCACTGGCTTCACCAAGTCAGCTTAAGGGAGACCATTAAAAGGGCTGGTCTAGGAGCACCTAAATCAGTCACACTGATTTACCTAGCTGACATGGGTCAGCTCGAATAGTCAAGTGATCTGATCAAAACATAATTTCACCAAGAGGCTAGATAAGTTCGATCAGTGGGAGGGTCTGCCAAAGCTTGCCTTAGACACCATCAGAAATGGCCAGGTAAGTAGGCTCCCAATTAAAAACCACCGATCTGATTTACCTTAGACACCAACTGGTTTAATTAGTTTCGATTAGATCAACCTAACAGTTCGTGCTAGACCGCTTAGCCAAGAATCAAGTCCATTTGGTTCTCGTTAAAAATATGAACTTGGCCAACTACAACTATTATCATTGATCTAGAGAATCCTTGACCTAATCTAAGACAACAATTGATTAGATTTAGTCAATTCTCTAATTAAGTCCATCTTTAATCTAACCGTAGGTCTAACCCAATTAATGGACCTAATTCCCACTAACCTATTAACCCAATGTGTTATTTTTTGTATCTTAGGTTCTTCAATTCACAATCCTAGAACCTAATCAAACAACTTCTTAATTCTTAATTAAGTTTTGGACTGAGGTTGGGTTCGGCTTTTCAAAAAATAATTTTCATATTTGTAAAATAATTTTACAATATGATTCTATCAACCATATTGCATGTTTGATTCATAATCAAGATACAAGTGAAATAAACATGAAACTACTTTAGATCTAATCTAAACAGGTTCATGTAATTGAAACAATTTTAACTTTAAACAATTTCTTTGCACAAAAATTATTAACAAAGAGATTTTATTTTAGATTTAAATATCTTTTAAATCTAATAAATTATAAATTTAATCTAGATCATATTTAATAAATTTATGATTAAAGATAGATCTACACAAACTAGGACAACCTTTGCACTGTAAGGGGTAAACCTTACAGCAGGACAACCTTGCAATTGTCATTTATCTATAATTTTAATTTTAGATTTAATAATCAGATTATAAATTAGATCTAATCTAAAAAATAGTCTAAACATGTATAAATAATCATGTAATAAAGAACCTAGGCTCTGATACCAATTGTAGGAACCAGATCTAGGGTTTCAGGGTTAGATCTTGAAACTTTTTCAAGATCATACAGCGGAAGACTAAAATAAATTAAAATTATTTTTTAAAATTAGAGAATCCCTAGATCTAAGATCCTATTATATGATTATTATATAGTATTAAATCAAAAATTAAAATATATAAATATAGCATGAACTACATGTTGATCATATCAACATATTTCTATACTACATCTAATGTATGTATTAAACAATAGATCAGATCTATTACCTTGCAAGTTAGATGTTCTAACCTCACTGATCTAGGCTTGAGGATGATGTTGCAAGCCGCACATACGTCCGGCCTCTAGGAGTCATCCACACGAGCCCACGAATCTCGATCAGAAGTCCTGCTTCAGAAAATCAATACAGTATGCTAGTACTGCGCTGATCCTTCTTTGATGGTTGATCAGGTGCCTCCTTCTTCTTGATTTGGACTCTTTCAAAGATAAAAAATAGAAGAAGTTTCAGATCTGAGATGCTCTCAGAAAACTCAAGATGGAGGGAGGAAAGATATGAAAACAAACAACCCTAGAAGAAGACCCTCTTCTTCTTCTCGTTTCTCTCTCTAGACACCCTAATTTGTGTCTTTTATATCTCCACGATCCAAAGGTCTTTCTCTTTGATTTTTGGATGGCCCAAATGTCTCTCAAATCTATATCTTCTCCAAAAATTTTATGAAGAAACTCATTTTATATAGAGAGATATGATAGAGTCCTTGTCTAGGTCAAATACCTAGTCAAGGCTTATCCAAACATGGCAAGTTAACGGGCGCCCAACTCTTGAGCACCTCCTCCTTATTTTTGTACATGGATTACTAGAAAAGGGTGCATAATGTGTACCCTAAAAGTCATAAAAATTTCAAAAAAAATTGGATAGATTCAGTGCAAAATTGAAAGAGTTTTGGATTTCTAAAACTCTATCTCATAGAATTCGAAATCCAAACTTATTCCTTTTTGATTTGATCCAAACCACCTTCCATATAAGAAAGAAGAGAGGAGACATTTTGTGAACGTGGGAGAGATCTAGGAGAGGTATTTTGTCGCATAAAATAAGAGGAGATTGGCATGGAATGAGAGAGAGGGCGTGGGGAAGGCTTATGTGGTGCAAGGTGGAATCCTAGTCTTACTAGGATTCTATCTTATGACTTGTTTTAATTTGGTTTCTCAAACCAAATCAAACCAAAATTAGATCAACCTAATTAAAATAAGTCTTAACCAAATTAAGAACCTAATTTAATCAGATTAAATTAGATTTAAATCTGATTTAATTTTCTAATCAAATTAGAAATTAGATTAACCCAAGTCCTAGTTGAACTAGGACTAGTTTTTTCTTGCACTTGGCTTATCCAATAAACCAATTGGACTTGATCCAATCAAGCCCAAACAAATCTAATTAAATCACATTTAATTAGACTTAATCTCAGCCCATTGGCTTAATCAAATTAAGTCAATTAGCAATTGAATTGCTAATCGATCCTCCTGCAACACTTGCACCGGGTTAAATGTCAATCGTATTGATCATTTAACCCTAGAATGATTCTTAATCGTTGATCAACCATTCGATCGGATCATGAACTCTAATGTGTGTGACCTCATAGGTCCGAACCTAAGCCGATAGCACAGGAATAAATTTCAATACCAATCAAAGTGACCATCTAGCAATGGTACCCGATGATCGGATAGGTCGAATGTGTAAACAACATCCTTAGAACCCATGCGGATATAGTTTTCATATAATTCATCTCTTTGACCAAAATGATCATAGGACACCCCAGAGTTCAACTGTCAACTCTGATCAGGTTGTCCACACTGTATTTCAAAATATCAAATCCATCTGATGGATTATCCTGGCCAAGGTTTTGCTAAATTGAAATACAGCGACTCATTCTTCTCCAACTCTTGGAGTGGTCAATCCCATCTCGATCACACTCTGACTTCGCAAGTACTTGACTGTGCCCAGAAGCCTTCCATCCCTGAATTAGAAATTTAGTTAGTTCAGTATCAAAGCACAGTGAGTTGCTTGCAAGTCACTGAGGCGATCTCAAGTCTAAGGGATACTTATACCTATATCCCATCAGAGACATTCTCGATAGCAGAATACTCTGGAGTTGGTCACGTTCAATGATGATGTACCAGTACATCTCACCTGTATACCATACCAGTGTCTCCACACTCTTTGGTTAAGAGGACAACCAACCCATATGGCCTACAGCGACCTATGCTCGATAGAAGCTGTCGTCCTTATTAACAGTTTATCATTTGGTCGTGAATTGTTTTAAGGACTAATCGATAAATCTTCTCTTTATCGAATCTAAATAGTCCTAAGGATTTCATCATAACAACGGAGTTCATTAGAAGATGAAAGCTTATGATGAAAATGCCAAATATATTTTATTTATTAACAAATCAATTACAATACTTGGTTGCTCAACCGTCAACAGCTCGACGATTGGCTTTTTGGGACACATTTTCCAATACTTCGGGCAGGCTTTGTTTAGCTTTTTGAAGTCTATACACATCCTCCACTTGTCGTTCGTCTTCTTGACAAGAACCATATTGGAGACCCAGTTCGGGTAGTTGACTTCTCTGATGAACCCGGCCTTCAGGAGTTTACCAACTTCCTCAGCTATTGCCACTTTTCTTTCCGGTGCATGACTTCGATTTTTTTCTTCGTCGGTCGATGTTTGGATCAACAGCTAGACGGTGTTCCATGACTCCCGCATCAATCCCTGGCATATCCGTCGGGACCCAAGCGAAGACATCCGTATTCTTTCGTAAGAAATTAATGAGCTGTGTTCATACCTCTTCTCCTAGGTTAGAGCCGATCTTCACCACATGCTCTTCATTCCCATCGTTCAAAAAAATTGAGACAAGATCTTCAATTGGCTCACCCCGTTCTTCAGCAAGTCATCGCGAGTGTCCAATCCATCAACCGGACAGGGGTCGGACTGTCCCTTTCTCTGAAGAGCTATGTTGTAGCAGTGTCTTGCCAGAGCTTGATCTCCTCTGACCTCTCTGACTCCTTGGCTAGTAGGAAATTTCAGCTTCAAGTGGTAGGTCGACACCACAGTTCGAAGGGCGTTGAGGCCAGGTCAGCCGAGTATTGCGTTGTAGGCAGACGGCGCCTTTACTACCAGAAAATCCACCTGCGCTCTTGATTGCTTTGGGTACCGGCCTGCAACCATGGTTAAAGTTATTACCCCTTCCACTAGTACAGCATCGCCAGTGAACCCTACCAACGGGGAGTTTATTGGTCCTAATCGACCATCCGGAATGGATATTTTTGAGAATGCATCGTAAAACAAAATATCGATCGAGCTTCCACTATCAACAAGAATGCGGCGTACATCATAGTCAGCAATATTTAAAGAAACTACAACCGCATCATTATGTGGAAATTGAATCTTTCGGGCATCTTCTTCTATAAAGGTTATAGACTCTTCAGTCCTCTGCCACTTGGACGGTACGGCCGATCCACTAGCTACTCCCCATCGGGATCCTCAGAGATGGTGTTGACGATCCCGGTTGGAGGTCGATCTTCAAGCTGTTCCTCCCTCCTTAACGGCTCTGGCTATGGTAGGGCCCTCGACTGATCCTCCCTACCTTCAGGTCGGCATCAGATGAATCTGCTGAGCCGACCTTGTCTGATGAGCTCCTCGATCCACCAGTTCATTTTTTGGAATCTTTGTTCCAGGAGGTCCTCTCGACTGCGAGTCTCGAGGATCTTCTGGTAGAACAAAGGTAAAGACCCTCCAGGGGTGGAATCATGATCGGACGGAGGGCTCTCCGCCATCTACTTCCCCTTTCCGGGGAAGACAGGGTGACTTGCCCAAGTGGCCCGCCCGGTCGTCGGATTCTGAAACTCCGACGATGCTCTTTCCAGCCGCATTGATGCCTGTGGCTGCTGCGGCTGCTGCTGCATGGCCTGTACTGCTTCGATGAGGCCCCTGACCTGCTGAACCAGCAAGTCAAACTACTCCATGCCGACTGTCATTGTCGGAGGAGGAGGAGCCTGCGAAACTGGAGACGAGGCCAGAGCTTGCGGAGCTCGCTGAGATCTGACCGCAGAGGTCGTGGATCGCCTGATGGATGCCTTTTGGGAAGGCATCAGGTGGAGATCTGGCAGGAGAAGGAGAAGAAGATGTCGGAGAAGATGACCAGAGACAGTCCCGTTGAGCACTCCTTTAAGAACAAGGGTACTGCGAAGACACAGACCCTTCCTCTAGCGTCAATTCTGTTGGTGCAGAATTTCACCGACGTCGGAGAAGCTGGAGTCGAGGGGATCGCGTCCGCCGTCGGGACCTACAAGGAAAGTCTAAACCAGAGTTGGAGGTGCTCCGGCAAGACCCTCCGATGATCAAGTCAGTACTCTGCCTCAACAGAAATGAAGCACTCGAATATAATTTTAGCAGAGTTTCGAGATAGAGTTTAGAGCTTAGAGAAGAACGTATCTGGAGATCCCTTTTTATAGACAGAGAGCGTAACTGATTGATAGCGACGTCTGTAACTGCCTGGTAGTAGACCGTTCGGGGTCATGCGAGTTTGTTACGGAGAGTAGTGGCATCAGGGGACCATTCAGAGCCACGTGGAGTTTGTTATGGAGAGTGGAGTGATGTCCGTTGTCGCGACTTGCCAGAGAGTAGTGGGGCCGCGTGGAACCTGTTACAGAGAGTGGAGTGGGATAGTGGCCATTGTCGTGACTTGCCATAGAGTTCGGGTCTGACGGCTGAAACTCGACTGGGATGTCTGATGGAGCGAAACGGCTTTCTGTCTCAGCAATCCAGGAGAAGCTCAGATGTTTTTGAGGTTGCTGATGAGTCTACTGTTGTCGGATGCCTTGGGCACTGATGCTACAGGCAGGAGTCATCTGCTGTAGAAGCTCGGATGGAGATTTTCTATTGATGAAGTTTGGTAGAAGTTCGATTGCCAGAGAAGTTCGTCTGGAATTTACTTGATGTGGAAGCTCGTCTGAAGATTATCCACTGGAGAGGTCCAGTTTCATGCGGAATCCGACAGGGGGTCATCCGACAGTGGAGTTCGGGTGGCGTTGTGGAGGTTTATCTTCTGGAGGAGTCTTGAGGATACTGTGGAAGGTCGAATGTTGGAGGAGTTCGGGATTCAATTCTGTTTCTGACTTTTGTAGGAGTCTGAAAGGAGTCTGCTTATTGTAGAAGCTCGGATGAAGACCGGTTGTCGTGGAAGCTCAGATGAAAACTTTTTATTGTAGAAGTCCCGCTGCTGGAGAAGCTTGGTCATTGATGAAGTTTGAAAGAAGTTCGAAGTAGAAATCCGACTGGTGGAGCCTGTCCGTTGTAGGAGTTCATCTGTGATCCATCCACTGTAGAAGTTCGGATGGAGTCCGACTCTTGTGGAAGCTCAGATGAAATTCGGAAGGTGGTCGACCGTCGTAGAAACTTGGATGGAGTCTGGTTACTGTAGAAGTCCTGCTGTTAGAGAAGCTCGAACATTGACGAAGTCCGAAAGAAGTTCAGAGTAAAGTTGCTCACGGCAGGAGGAAGTCTGGAAGAGATTCAGAGGGTTGCCAATCACTGTGAAAAGTCAGCTGATAATGAAGCCTAGAGAGCATTTGGAGCAGTCCGGTAGATGAATGGGGGAGCTCATTATTGGAGAAGTCCGGATGGCATTATGGAAGCTCGGACGGTCGAGGGGGTTCAGAGAGACGCCACGCAAGGTCGGAAGCCAGAAAAGCCCTGGAAGGGTCGGCCTTTTACAAACTTCGGCTGGGGGTATTTTATACCCTACAATGTGAAATTGGATGCTCCAAAAATTCTCCTACGTGAAGATGGCCAACATGAGGAGGTAGATCTAACTAAGATTGTTTTAAAGGACAATCCTCTCCAAGAAGAGAAAGAAGAGGAAGAGATGGAAGAAGAGGAAGAAGATTTCGAAGGATACCAAACATCTGAAGAGACCGATGAGTAGTGCTAAGTATATAATTCTTGGATTATTTTAATTATTTATCTTGTATCATTTTAAATCTTGTATTACCATCCATAATTATGTAATTAATTTGATGAATTTATTTATTTTTATTTTCAAAGAGCATGTATCATGTCTTCTTGAAGTCGGAGCCCACCAACCATGGACAAAGCTCTCGAGGAGAGAGCAAACACGCAGCCAGCTCGCATGGTTCTGTACCTCTCATATTGGATGATAAGCTCTAACACTTTATATATTCTCATTTATGTTATTTTATTATTTGTTAACTAGTATAACATTCTTTATATTAGATGTTTTGCGCTCAGATTTGGAGAATAGAGGGTCACCAGTGATCCCACAATCGCATGCAGCAGTGACCTGTCGGCTCTCAGACACAGCACTGTGGTCGAGGACTCGTCGGCTCGTGGTACCTCTAACTCGATCAGAGCATAAAGAGATCATCTATATCTAGAGCCACTCATAAGTATTACATGCTCAATTAATAAGTTTAGAATTTAATAATTTTAGAGTTAATATTTATTTTTCGAAATCAATTTTGTAGCACATTCAGAGAACCTTCTACATCTTGTATCATTACCAAGATCATATGCTGATTGATGCCAGAACCGATGAAGGAGTTCTCAAGTTGGCCATCGGGTGCTCATGATGCAGCCTGAGAGATGTTTCTAGTAAGTCAAAACTAGCTTAATTTTTAAGTTCTCGATACGTTGGTATTTTAATTACATATTAATACACACTTACTTTTATCTTGCAGGAGTACTACTGATTCAAGACTCTCCATGATAAGGAGGCTGGCCATCGGACCTTCGAGGAGGTGGCCATATGGAGGCTCCAAGATGGCCTCTACAGCCTTAGGCAGTTTGCCATCCAGCACTTCAATTCTCAATCACCATCGGACTGGAGGTCCTTCATGGATCATTGGATATGGACAGACATATGGCAAGCCCTTTGTGATCAATGGAGAAATGAGGAATACTCCGATAGGTGACAGAGGATCCAACAGAATCGAACTATCCAGCAAGATCCGATCAGATATACGGGCAGCTCGATCGGCATACATGTTGTGGCTGATAGACTGATAAGAAATATATACCAAAACTCTTCACTAGAACTGTAAAAACTCTTATATGCATACTTTAATTAATTTAATTTTATTATTTACTTATTATAGATACGATAGCTTGATCATCCACTAGATCAACTACAGTTGTGGTGGGCTACACACCAGTCTAGGAGGACTAGTAACTATTTAGATTCTACATCATGACAGATCGTGGTAAGAACTTCAAACTTTAGTTACTATTAAGTTGTTACAAGATCTAATTTTTATATTAGAACTAATATATTTCTGAACTGTGCAGATGCATTACGTGATATACATTACTGAGAGGTACAACGATGACCCATCTTTTCAGCCCTCCTTTGACCTTGAGGGATGACTCAGCACCACCGAAGGGGTGAGACGGAGCGAGGTCATAGGCTTCGACCACAGCTTCGATTCTCCACCAGCTCGAAACCCTTCGACATCCTCACAGGCCTCGACATCCCATATCTGGAGTGATGTGCACATGAAGGAGGTCGTGCAGAGGCTTCTGAGCCAGCAACCTCAGAGCCTCTTGGATGCCATCCACGATACGATCGTGGAGCTTTTTCAGAATCCGCAGCTATGTGACTGACTAGGCTCATTCTCCCAGCCATCACATTAGGTAATTATATTACTAAGTCTTTTTACTTGTTTTAAGTTTTTATATTTAGAAACTTCATATATTTAGATATGAGTCCGAGAAAAAAATTTAGGGGTTAAAAATTCAATCTAACCATCCAATCGATGGATTGGAGATGTCTATAGGTCCGTATCTTCGAATAAAATATGAAGAAATAATATGTTTAAGAATCAAAAAGGTATATCGAAAGATACGTCTCTATATCGAAAGATACATCTCCATATCGAAACTTACTAATATTATTTTTTTTATCACAGGATGCTGGAACATCCGGCTCTCATCCATCAGTTATTGGAGAGGAGCAGGAGGAGGAGGCAGACAACGACGAGGATCAGATCTATTTTTTTTTTTGATGTATTATATTTTTTGATATTGCTTGTAAAAAATTATATGATTTATATTTTCAATATAATATAATTAATTTTTAATTTTTGATTGTTATATTATCTTTGAATTTTAATTATAACAGGTATTAGAGATCATAATTTATTGTGATTAATTAAAATAGATTTTAAAAAATATTATTATTAATTTTTTTAAAAAAATAAAATTAATTATTAGCGACAGTCGTCACTAATACTTATTAGCGATGGACAGTGTCATCGCTAATACTTATCAGTGACGGCATTAACGATGATAATTCCATCGCTAATATTAGATATCTTCCTCAAGATATCCATTTAGGAAGATAGTTTTTACATCCATTTGTCAAATTTTATAATCATAATAAGCTGCAATCGCAAGCAGAGTCTGGATGAATTTCAACATAGCCACTAACAAAAAAATTTCCTAATAGTCAATACCTTCGTGTTGATTATAACCTTTCGCTACCAGTCTTGCCTTATAGGTCTCCAACTTATCATCCGACGTAATTTTTCTTTTGTAGATCCATTTATACCCAATAGATACAATATCCTCAGGTGAATCTACTAAGGTTCAAATCTGATTGGAATGTATGGAGTCAATTTCTGACTTCATCGCTTTCTTTCATTTTTCAGAATCTACATCAACATCACTTCATTATAAATTTTAAGATCATTCCTAATGTCCTTATATCCCATAAGGAATGCTTTCTCGAGATCCTCTATAAGAATACCCAAGTACCTTTTAGGAGGATGGGAGATCCTACTTGATCTACGAGGTAGAGGAGGTACCACATCAACTAGCTCATTGATGGGTTCAGGCTCTTGGACTCGATGCTCTTCGAAAATCTTTTCTTCGAGCTCAATCTTCCTCTTACTACCTCCATCTTGGATAAACTCTTTTTTCAAGAAGATGGCATGATAGCTCACAATCACATTGTGATCCTCTGAAAGATAAAAATAATATCCCATAGATTCCTTAGGATACCCTATAAAATGAGTCCTAAGTGATCTAGCCTCTAACTTGTCCGCTTGCTATCGCATGACATAGACCGGACATCCTCAAATCTTGAGATAATTCAGACTTGGTTTCTTACCATACCATAACTCGTATAGTGTGATAGGAACAGATTTAGAAGGAATCCGATTTAAAAGGTGAATAGCAAAAAGTAATATATGTCCTCAAAGAAAAATTGAAAGATCTGTGAAGCTTATCATGAACCGGACCATATCCAATATGATCCGATTTCTTCTTTCAGATACCTCATTGAACTGAGGCATCCCTGGAGGTATCCACTATGAGACTATACCGTTATCTTTAAGATAGGTTCGAAATTCTCCACTAAGATATTCTTCTCTCCGATCAGATCGAAGAACCTTTATGGATTTTTTGATTTGTTTCTCCACTTCATGTCTGAACTCTTTGAACTTTTCAAAGACTTCAGATTTATGATGCATCAAATACACATATCCATACTATAAGTAATCATTCATAAAGGTTATGAAGTAGAGATAGCCACCCTTGGCCTGTACATCAAATAGACCACACACATTAATGTGCACCAGGGCTAATAACTCAGTGGTCCTTTCTCCATATCCTATAAAGGAGAGCTTGGATGTCTTTTTTTGAAGGCAGGTCTCACAAATTGGATAAGACACAAAAGTCAATGGCCCCAGAAGGTCATCTTTCTTCAATTTATTAAGTCTGCCCTCTCCCATATGGCCTAGCCTAAGGTGTCACAGATATTTCTGACTAATCCTATCTCTATGTCTCTTAGACCCTACGGTATTTATAATTTACTCATTAACATTAATACTTGCATCCACATGCAAATAATAAAGATCGTCTATTAAATAGGCACGTGCAACATATTTATTTTCAAAATGAACCATGCACAAGTCTTTATTAAAATAAAAATTATAATTATCTTGTGCTAGCATAAAAATGAAAATCAAATTTTTACTAGCTATAGATATAAAATAATAATTTTTTAAAAGTAAATTAAATTCTAACCACAGCTTCAGAGAGTAAATCATGATAGTGACAGCAACAATTCTTGCCCCGTTACCAATCTGGAGAGTGATCTCACCTTCTCTCAGCCCTCTAATTTCTTTCAGATCTTACATAGAAGTGCATAAGTGAGCACTTGAATCAAAATCTAGAACCCAACTAGAAGAAAAAAAAAAACTATTAGATTAGTTTCAATTATGAGAAATTTAGATGCACCTTCAGAAGGTGCGTCCTTCTTCTTATTCTTCACTATCGCTAGATATACAGGATAATTTCTTCTCCAGTAGCCTTTGATATTGTAGTGGAAATATGTTTCTTTATCATTGGCCTTCTTCAAAGCTTTCTTCTTTTCGCTCTCAGTCTTTTGCTTATTCGCAGGCTTCTTGTTCTTTTTCTTCTTCCAAGTAGACTCTCTCAAAAGAGGCCTGCTCCATAATAAGAACCGTTCTCCATAAACTTTTTAAGGTATCCTCAGCTGTCACCAACATATTCAACAACTCAGATAACGTGCAATCAATCTTATTCCTATGGTAGTTCATAATGAACTGCCCATACGAATTAAAAAGGGACTGTAGGATCAGATCCACCTACAGTTCCTTATCTATATTCATTTCGAGCTTCTAAAGCTCCTCAATCTCCTTGATCATTGCCAGACAATGATCGTGTATAGACTACCCATCATGCATCTTTTTTCTAAAAGTCTCCGAGAGACCTCAAAGTGAGTCATGCGACTCTGCTCACCATACAACTCTTATAGGTGAGTCAGAATCTATCAGGCAGTCCTCATGTCTTCATGCTGGTACTGAAGATCATTAGATATAGATGCTAGAATATAGTACCTAGCCCCATTGTCTTCATCTATCCACTTCTCAAGTGCAGCTCGTTGATTAGGGGATGGACGAGCTGGCA
Source organism: Elaeis guineensis (assembly GCF_000442705.2). NCBI lineage: Eukaryota > Viridiplantae > Streptophyta > Magnoliopsida > Arecales > Arecaceae > Elaeis > Elaeis guineensis. The sequence goes on along the minus strand of NC_026001.2, from coordinate 84,229,806 downwards.
ACGCAGGCATCTCCTGGTCTAGGACATGGGTCAATTTTTTGGAGCTGAGAACAATTCTTAAGTTTTGGAGTCAGTTTTTGTAGTTTAATACGGTCAACCTATTTGTGTCAAGGATTCGAGCTAGCGGATTTGAACTCGATATGGTTAATTAACTACAGAAAGAAAATAATTTTTAATTAGATATTTGTACTTGTAAATATTTGTTATAGGGACTTCAATAAACAAACAAGACTCTCATTATTTCTATGAGTCTCCGACACTACTTAGATGGAGAAATGAAAATCTATATGTGATCAGTTTCGAGTGGATACTGCACTCCCACTAATCCATACGTACCTCACCTAATAGTTATTGATAGCGTGCAGACTAATAAGTGGACAACACCTTGTCTATTACTTCATTAAACAAGATGCAGTAAGTTCGGTCTCTAAGTCCTGTGACCTCACCTAATAGTTATTGACACATTTCTTAGTTAAATCTGACCCACCATATACCAATGGATGCAAAATCATTATTAGATCCCTCACCTAATAGTTATTGGGTCCAATCTCATCTTTACCCTAGGGCATCTAATACCATAGAGTGGTTGTGCCTTTCCGATGTAACCAAACCACTGTGACCAGTCGAGAACAATCAACATCAGGAAGACATCCACATCTCTACAATGATGGAACACTACTAGACTTAATATTTGATTGAGAAGATTTAGGTTCAGATCTCATTCTTAATTAGTCATAATGGTTATGACTAACCTAGTGGCATGGACTAGCTCAGTCAATAAGTAACCTAATACAAAACATAATCTTTCAAAATGGTCAGGTAAGTTAGGATGAGTGGGGGTCCCCCGTTGCTTTTCTTAGATAATAATGAATTGGTTAAGTCAGACAATAGAATCAATTAAAGAACCACCATCTAAATACTTACCTTAGATATCAAATTGGTTGATTAGAATCGATTAGATTAGCCTATTAATCCAGGCTCGAATTACTAAACCAAATTCGATCTTAAATTGATCGATAATATGTAGCTGTTAATCGATCTGATCAAACTACAACTATTTGGATTGGTCTTGAGTATACTTGACCTAATCCTAATCAACATTTGATTCGGTTTGATCAACCGCTCAAACTAGACCTAATTGAGCTACCCATACCCAAAGCCTCATATTTTATGCGATGAAATTTAGATCTTAAATTTATAATTTTAGATTTTTTAATTTTAATTCTTAATTTTTAATTAAGTGCATTATAAATATGTGCTTAGTTTAGATATCAAAATAATTTTTAATCTAAACTAATTTATATTGTATCACATATAATTTTACTGTCTACAGACTCGAGTCGACTCATCCTGAAACTCGAGTTGACTGATCTGTGATGAATAAAAACTATAGCACTCGATCTGCAGGATTGAGTCGACTCATATGAAAACAAGCCGACTCACCAGGGTCTCGAATCGACTCCAACAAGAATGAGTCAACTCAACTCATCAGAGATTTGAATCAACTCGAACTGAATCTGAGTCAACTCGGCAGGCGTGTTGGTCATAATTTTAGAATTTTATGCAAACAGATCCTAGGGTTTCAGATTTTGAGTTTTACAAAAATTAAATTTTAGATCATGTATCAATAAATTATATATCACATATATAATTTTATAATCTAAAATTAATCAAAAACATATATCTAATATATGCACGAAAATAAAATCTAGATCTAGAACATATATCTGATACACCTAGGATCTTCTATTTGCGGTTCTTCGTCATGAGAGATCATCAACAGTGGCACCCCTACACGTCATAAGAGAACCTATTGATTAGACAAGTGAGGAACTTTAACCCCTGCTTCCTCTAATGATCGGATGGTCATGGTGATGCACCCAATTCAAGTACTAGGCTACTAAGAATTTAATCTAACATATCAAAATATGTACTCTATTAAATTTCAGATCAGATTATCTTTCACATATCAAATATATGAACAATAAATCAGACCACATGAACATAACTTCAGATCTAAAATTTATTTAAAATATGTTAGATCGATGTAGCTCTGATACCACTATTAGTTTGTAGGTGATTCACATGCAAGATTATACTAGTTATGTTAACTACAGCAGAAGCAGATATGAAAAAAAATTATTCCAGATCTAAGCATGCAGATTTAAAATCTTAATCACCTAGGATTATCAAACATACATAAATAAATTTATGAACATACATCTGAAATCAGAAACAATAAGAAAAAAGGTATACCTGATTGCTTTTTCCTCCTCCTTCTTAAGATCGGATCCTGTGGATGTCTAGGGTTCCTATCGTAGCCACGCACATGCCCGATCTCTACTGATATCCACATGGAGATGATCTCAATCAAAAATTTTGAAGCCTCTGGAGTGCTAGCTTCCTTACGGGCTTCATTCCTCGGCTTGGATCAGGGCCTTTTTCCTTATATTACTTGAAGCAGCCCTGTACAAGATTCTAGAGATTGATCTTAATCACCAAGAAAGTTCAAGAATCCCTTCTTGATTTTTCTTTCTCTCTCTAAAGCCTCTCTCAAAGATTTGATCCAGAGGGAGTGGGGTGTGGAGATGGAATAGGAAGAAAGGGAGGCATGAAGAAGAAGTGGCAATGAGAAACATTTAGTGCACACGCATGAGAATAATCTCCTTCATGCACCTCACCCCTTTTATATTTATTTTTATCACATAAAAAAATGTTTCATACCAAAACTAACTCCTAATCTGATAAAATCTGATCCCTAACTGATTTAAATTCAAATTAGGAATCAATCTTAATTAAGGAGTCCTAAAGAGGTAGGGTGCCAACTATTGGCATCCTCTCTCCTTTCACACATACGCCAAGAGAGGGGAGACAATTTTAACTCCCCCACACCCCATTAGTCGGCTGGATGGATAGAAAAGCCTAGATAAATATGGGCTTAGGTGGTCAGGCCCAATTAGGTTCAATCTAAATTCAAATCGAATCCAATTTAAGTCTGATTCGAATCAAATTTAAAAAGCTATCAAACCTGATCCAATCAGGATTGAAATCTAAATCTAATTTAGATAATTAAATCTAATTAAATCAAGTCTAATTAAATTAAATCTGATTTAAATTAATTAAAATTTGATCTATAATTTAATCAATCCTAATTAAATTATAGTATTTGCAATTAAGACCCTCTGCTAACAATTAGCAGTTACTAAATTTGTAATACCTATAAATTAATTTAAATTATCAATCCAATTGATAATTTGACTTTGATCCAAATCATTGATAGGATCAAACTTCTTTTGTATGTAATCTCAAAGATTCTATTCTGTCTGGTAGTGAGACATACCATGATTTCTATCATGGTATCATCGAAACTTCTTTCGATGGACTAAAATAAATCTAGCTCAACCCGACATAGATCGTTGATCCAAAAATAATCTCAGTGAGTTCTCACGATCTACCAGTAATGTCTAGCAGTATGTAGTGACAATCTAGTAAAACAAAAAAAATCTGAATTTCTAGATGTAATTACTGTGTAATTCAGTCCTTCTATTATGAGTCCCAACTTGATAGAAGTCATGAAAAACTCATCAAATTCTATCATCAGTCATATACTAGATTGACTCGATTCGAGATTACTTGTGAATCTCATGAAAATTTTTTTTAGTATTCACACTTGCTTCGATCAAAAGTTTTCTGAACTCAGTCCTGCGAATTGCATAGATCTACTCTTTTTTTATCAAGATTGATAGATTACATCTAGATGTATCCTACTCCAAATAGTGAATCTGAACCTGCTGTAACCAACATACACAACAAAGATCCAAATGACTAGGAATCAAGTGAACATGCAATCAAACTAAATAGCCTCGTTGTGAATAACCTATACACCTAGGTCAAAAGATCACTCACACCACTACAGCATTGAAAAAATTACTGATGAGTGTGTAGACATCCAAGTGATTTCTCATATTGATCATACTCAATACAAGTTGTTCTCTAGCAACTACCTGAACTCACATCCCAGTGTCTCTACATCGTAGACTCGAGACTCATCTATCCGGAAGGGAGGTGATTCGTGCACTGATCTTAAATGGATTGATCACTATCCTTCATGACGATCTTACGATCGGAAGTATTTAAAAACTAACCACTAATAATATATATCTCAAATTCTCAAAATCTTAAGAATATATAAAATTATCTTTATTAATTTATAGGATAAATCATGGACACATAAATATGATTAAAAATAAAAATTATTTTTATCAATAATAAAAATTTTATAAGTATAAAATTAAACTTTGAAATTATAAATGTGTCAGTCAATAATTGGCCTCTAGGGCATACTTCCAACAAACTTCTTTGAGTTCCTGATTGTATGACCTCGAAATAGTTTGGCACTCCAACAAAATATTTGTTGAAATCTATTTAAAGTATAGGTACTAAACACATCTTTTTAGAGTGTCTATTTAGTTGACTTCTTCATAAGACTTCAAAATTCAAATATTTTAGGTGACAAACAAATATTATGTTTCTAATAGCATCTAATTAAATATTATGTATTTTTTTAATCTTTGGTCCATGACTAAAGTGTCACTTTTCAAGCGAATATTATGGTTGGTCAACTTATTTAGTAGATAACATTAAAAAATCCATCTAAGATATATTAGGGGTATTTTTGGTATTATATGGTCGATGATATTAGATTCTTGTAGCATACTAAATAAGTTACTTATATATATCCAGGGATCTTTAATCATTGCACTATGACAAACCAAACATAGTGATATTAGATCACTGGAGATTAGTGTTGGAGGATTTGGTACCATTTGTTGCAGTCCGCTCGTCAATTATTGTAGCAAAAAGAAAGAAGAAACAAGAAACACAATCAAATATATGGATCAGCCAAAAGCTCATCCCCATGGGGCATGCAAAGCTCACTATGAAAGAGAAAATAAGTACAAGAGAAAAATACTTACTCTCAACTCTCATACACAAACCTCTCTCAACAGGAAGCGCTTTGATAGAAAATCATAAGCATTTCATGCACGCATCTTACAAATTTTAGTGAAAGCAAACTAGATTAGACAGTTTTATCTATCATGCAAGCATAAGATTAGATCTAAAAACACCTATGCTAAGATTTATGACATGATATATATTGCATACATAAAATTTGAAATTAGAAAATAGCAGGCATAGATCATATCAATGCATGCGGTAGATCATATCTACAATATGATTGAGTTCATAACTCAATAGTAGAGTGTAGATAGTTGATCACCACAACTGTCAACTATAGTAATTGGTTCTATAAAAATCTACTCGGCGCTCTGATCTAAATGATCTCTCGAGACTGCTAGCTCGTGGAGATCACTTGATGATCGCTAATCACGTTCCTTCTTCAGATCACTTCGACTCTTTCGAATGTGAGAAGAAGGATGTTTAGGAGGAATATAAGGTGGAAGATTGTGAAGAGGAGACACTCTCTTCTCACTTTTCTCTCTTCCCAAGACTCAAGATCAAAACCCTAGGGCACTCACCCAAGAGGAGATAGTTCTCCTCTAGTCTCACATGTCAAGATGTCACCCACCCAATTCCTTACGTCCCAACTTTTCTCTTGATGAAAAACCAGATTTTCTCATGGTCAGACAAAAGAGACCCCTTCTTAAGGGTGGTGTTGAAGGTAGATAAGATGAGATAAGGACTAGATAGTTTAGTTTAAATTCAAACTCAACAAGAATTCAAAAACCCAACTAACCTATCCTTATCCAGAAATGGCGACAACATTTAAGTTTAGCCTGAGAAACTCCATGCAAATCAGAATTTGCATGAACATAAGAACAGCATAGGGATGAGAAGGTGCTAGGGTTAAAATTCAAATCCATTTGAACTTGTATTCGATCCACTTAGGTCCTTATCCAAATCAGATTTGATTAGAACCAATTAGATGAATGAACCTAATCTAATTACGTATCAAATCAACTTGATTAAATTTTAATCCAATCAAAAATTAATCGAGCCAAAGCCTTGACCAAATTAAGAATCAATTATCCTTAGTAATTAGGTCATCTCATAACCTAATCGAGTCAGACCTAATTGAATCAATTCAATTAGACTTGATCCAAATCTTGTTGCTCAATCAAATTGAGCAATCAGCAATCTAATTGCTAATTAATCTTTCTATAATTCAATAATTATTCCATCATAATTTTTATATGAAATTAATCATCAATCATATTGATGATCATATCCTTGAATGATTTTCAATTGTTGATCAGCCATCTGATTAGATAGAAATTTCTTTATGTGTGACCCATAGGTTCGAACCTAAGTCGGTAGCATAGGAATAAATTTTTATACTAATCATAGTGACCATCTAGTAATGGTACACGACATCCAGATCGATCACTATTTCTTCATTTGATGGTTGAACAATCTTCTTTTCTCTCAAGACAATCTTAGAGAAGAAAAAGAAAATAAGAGGATGATGATCTCTACGCCAGAGATCATGAGAGAATCCTTTCTTCTCTTTTTTTTCTAAAATCCATGCACCAAATCTCTATGCTAGAGATATAAGAATTTTATTCAACTCTTGCACAAAGAGGAGAGAAAAAATCCATGTCTAAACTAGGACAAAAGAGAGAGAAGAAGGTCCTTACAACCAACCTTTGGTTGTTGGTAAGAAAGAAGGGATATGGACCAACTTACCTCATGCCATGCACCTCCATGCAGCACCCTCTCCCTTTTGATTTTTCATCCACGCTCTTCTCCTTTTGGGCATCCAAAATCTGATCACATCAGCCACCTGACGTCCCATATGATGTATGGTTTAAATAGGAGAAGAAGATAAGGTTTTAGGTGAAGAGATAAGAGACCAAACTCCCTTGGACTCTACAATTTTTATGCTGCCCAACACCATATCTTTTTGTGCCAATATAACTCACAGAGGGAAGGGATTTAAGAGAGCTTCTTACATGCTAAATAGGAGAGGGCATGGAATATTTTGTGGCATCCAAAATTTGATTAGCGTGGGGCTAGTTTATAAGCATGGAAAGAGAGAGTTTTAACTTCACGAGACTCCTCTTAAGGTGGCTGATTTAAACCAATTTAAACTCTAACCAATTCTAATCATATTAGGAATTGATTAGATCCAAATAAATTGATATCCTAATCTAATTAGGAGCCCAAACTATTTAGATTTGATGTCACCTAATTAGAGAAGGAGTCTTAGTCTTTTTGGACTCTCTCTTGGTGCTTGAGTTAAACTCAATTTAATCCTAATCTAATTAAGATTTAGTATACCCATGAAGAAAAAAAAAATTAGTCCAAATAGGAACTCAAACATTCTTAATTAGATCCTAGTCTAATTAGAAATTAAGTCAAGCTCAAATCTTAATTCAATAAGAAATTATTTTCTCATGCAATTAGGTTATCTTATAATCCAATTAGGTTTGATCAAATCAAACACATATCAAGTCAAATTAAATCTAATTTAATTAGACTTGATGCAAGCTCTATTTCTCAATCAAATTGAAAGAATAGTATCCTACAAGTCAATCGCATGGGTAATGCGAAGAGACTTTTTTGTGATATTTTTTTACTCATTTGCATGACATTAGTTATTTTTATTCATGAGGTATTGTGTTTTATCATTTGCTGCATCATATTTTTTATGATTATGATAAACTCTACAGATTAAGGTAATGATTTTATAGTCATGATGAGATCATACCAGTGAGATCTAAAATTTTGATAGTCTCAATCTAAAATATTTTCAGTCATTGGTTCATCGAATCGAAGATCGATGATACTAGTAAGACTGGTATATCCTATGTATGCTCGATTGAGAGGATGGTTGATCTCACAATCACTTATGTAGTGACACTAATACAAGGATGTAGGTGCTCATTAGAGAATGAGTTCATTGAACTGACCTATAGAAAGAACATCTGATGGAGCCTTACAGTATGTCGACAGATGGTTCTCCAACGGAAGTGGTGCATGTGATCCTTTGATCTGAGATCACCATGGTACCTTATGTATATGGATCCTTACTTTGATTTATTCCCTAGCATGCCACTTCGAGATGTGTATCGAATATTTTGGGTATAATAAAGTATACATGGAGGTTGTGAGTGGTCAATAAGAAATCGATCACTCTTTGTAAGAAGAGAGAACATCCTATGTGATCTCATAAGATGATGACTCTAAGAGTCTCTGGCCAGAGTAGGGATGAACAGTAAAAAAAACTTCTACTAGTTTATCAATCAAGTCATTATCACCAGATCAAGATACATATGGATAGATATTTGGGCTTCATATATTTTCATATCTATGGCCTGTTTGAGATGTTGTATAATCAAAAGATTGAATTACATGGTAACTCATCACGGAAGGATAATTTTGATATTTTTATCAAATTTTAAATCTTTCGGATAATCATGACACGTTGCTAAATATCAATCCTGACTTGTGAACTTATCAGAATTAAAAGAGTATAATTCAAAAATAAATTAGAAAGAGTCTTAGTTGATTGAGACTCTTGAGCTGACCTAATCTAATAGGATTAGGGTTACATCAAGAGTTTGGATCTACTGCTAGCTAGATTTGAAATTCAATGGGTCACACACAACAGAAATTTGATCTTGATCCAATCTATTTATATTTATTGTAAATCCAATGGGTTAATTAAATTACTAGCACATGAATTAACCTAAGTTCTCAATATGGTTCAGTGCAAAGGTGTTTGTGCTAAACTCAAGCTTGATGCCTTAACCTAATGAGATTAGGTTTAAATCATTTAATTGTTAGATGGGTTATCTGATTTTTAAACCTCCTCCATACCAAAACCACATGCCATATTTTTTGTCACACCCTATTTATTTTTGATGTTTAAGAGGAGAAGTCTTTCTTGTTGAAAATGTGTCCCAAAATCAATCATCAGCCTGTTGATGGTTGTGTTATTTGATGTAATTATATATGAATTAATTAATAAAATATTTATTTGATAATTTTCATCATAAGCTTATACATCTTCTATATCGAACTTCTGTATTGTGATAAAAGTCCTTAAGACTATTTTAAATCGATAAAGAAGGATTTATCATTAAGTCCTTAAATAAGTTCGCGACTAAATAATCTGCTATTACTAGGATGATAGACATATCAAGTGTAGGTCATTGTGTGCCATATAGGTTGGTTGTCCTCTTAACCAAGGAGCGTAGAGACGCTAGTATGACACGCAAGTGAAATGTAGGAGTACATTTCACAGAATGTGACCCACTCCGGAGTACTCTACTGTCAAGAGTCACTCTGAAAGGATATGGATATAAGTATCCCTCCGACCTGAGGGTGATTTGAAAGCAACTCACTGTACTTTGGTGTCAGACTACCTGAATTGTTAATTTAGGATCGAAAGTTTTCTGGGCACAGTCAAGTACTTGTGAAGTCGATGCGTGAGTCAAGATAAAATTGACCACTTCAAGAGATTGGAGAGAATGCTTTGTGTTTCAATTTAGTAAGATCTTGGCTAGGGCAATCCTTGACATCGAGGGTCAAAGGGATAAATTATATAGTAACTATATCCAAATAGGTTCTTGAGTGTTGCTTTGCATACATTTCACCTATCCGGACATCGGATACCATTGCTAGATGGTTACTCTGATTGGTACAGGAATCAGTTTCCATGCTACCGACTTAGGTTCGAATCTATGAGATCACACACATTAGAATTTTTTCTCTAATCACATGGCTAATCTGAAGAGTCTCAGTGGATGGGGACTCTGGTGAAGAGTCCCACTGGATGGAGACTCTGCTAAAGAGTTCCGCTGGATGGAGACTCTAGAGAAGAGTCCCACTAGACTATGACTCTATCATTAATGGAAGATTAATTAGTGATTAGATCACTAATTAGCTCAATTTGATTAAGCATTAAAATTTGGATCAAGTTTGATTGAATTAGATTTAATCAGGTCAAGTCTGATTAGGTTATGAGATGACCTAATCAGTAAGGGAGAAATGATCCTGATTTGATTAGATCTATGACTCAATTAATTTATTGATTTGATCAAATTTAATTAATATTGCAAGACTCTAATTAGATTAGATTCATCATATTTTATTTGAGTCTAATTGCATTGGGTTTGAAAGAAATCCAATTGGTTAAACCCTAAAGTCCCAAATGAATGGGATTCTCTCCTTTGCTCCACCCAAATTGTCTCATACTTTTTCTCACCATATAAAATTAGTTTGTATGTAAGAAAATCAGAAAATAATCTTTATTTTGTTGTTCATTAAGGATAGAAATTGGTTGGTTTTGATTTAAATTCAAATTGATTTGAATTTCAACTTAAAACCTTATCCATATCCTTCCACATGTTGGCAGCTTCTGAAGGTGCCTATTGTGTACAAGAAAAAGAAGTCTTTCCAATTGATTTCACACCCAATTTTCTTTGGTAGGCCCCTCTTTAAGTTAGATAAGGGTGAAAAAAATTTATAGTTAAATTAAAATTTAAAATAGTTTGAATTGCAACAAACTCCAGCCCTTATCCTGTCTTATCTGATTTGTGCGATAATCATAAAAAAGTTATATTTTTGTGCACCAAACCGAGAGAACTTTTCACTGTGAGATACTAGAGAGAAAGTGGGATAAAAATTCTTCTTTGGGATGTGAGCTTTGGGTGGGTTTTGTTCTTTCTTGGCATGAACAAAAGAGGAGACTGTTCTCCTTTCGGGTGAGAAACCTAGAACTATTCTAGATTTTTGGATGAAAAAAATATCAAAGTGAAAAGAGTCTTTATCTGATTTTTCTCCACCATCCAGCATCCTCCTCTGATCCATCTTTGAATCAAAAAGGTTCAAAGTGATCGAAGAAGGAGATCAAGTCAGATCTACCATCAAAAGTCGACCGCACGAGCTAGCACTCCCATGGAGGGCTAATCGGTTCGAGAGGCTTCATGTGGACCATCCGTAGAGGTCGGATATTTATGCAGCTATGAGTGACCAGAGAGGATATTCAGATCTATGTTCTCAATCATGGAGTTCAACTACCCATGCTCAGGATTGGGTTCAGAATCCTAAAAGTGGTAGATTAGATCTATTACTAAATGCTATTTTTGGTTCCCATGTTTGTCATTTTAGATTCAGATTTTTGTGCATATAAATTTATATCATCGATCTGTTTATAAAAGTTTTAAGATTAAATATTATGCATATATTTATAAATTAAATAGTTTAATCTAATGTTCTTTCGCTAAAAAAAAATTGAAATACATGCATGAAACCCCTACGCATCCCTTCAGTGGTATCAGAGCCATGATTTGATATGACATGATATTATATGCATTTAGATCTATAATTTAATTTAGATTAGATCTGATATATGATATTTAGATCTAAAATTAGTTATAGATCTGATTGTACAAACTGATATAAGGTTGTCCTGCTGTAAGGTTTACTCCTTATAGTGCAAAGATTGTTCTAGTTTGTGCTGATCTTTATAAAATCTGATTTTAATTTAAAATATATAAAATTTATTTATGATAATTATTATCTAATTTTAATATGATCAAAATATAATAATCAGATCTAAAATAATTTAGATTAGATCTAAATTATTTAGATTAGATGATCTGAGTAGCGAAGTAATCGGATCGGGTTTGTCATTAGGCCATCCGGTCATAGGAGGTAATAGAGATTAGATCTCTCTTTTTTCCATTCAATTAGATTCTCTTATGATGTGTAAGGGTGTCATTGTGACTATATCTTATGAAGATAAATATAAAAGGAAAACTTTACTTTTCTCAAAATCTTAAGATTGTGTATATGATACATTGTATGAAAAGTAGTTGCATCTAATCTTTGTCAATAAAATCTAGAATTATAAATATATTTAGAATAGTTCTAAAATAATTTATAATTAATTTTATTACTATTTATATAGAATTATTTTGATATAAAATTAATATAATTATTGAAGTTTGCCTGTTGAGTCGACTCAGTATTATTTGGGTCGACTCAGGACCCTGATTTTTCAGCTTAATTTTTATTGAGCTGACTCATTATTATAAGTTAAAAATTATGATTAATAATTTATTATCAATAAATCAACTAAGTCTTGAAACTTAGTCGACCCATTGTGATGAGTAGACTCAATCTAGAGATGAGCTGATTCAAGTTTCAGATCTAAATGATTGTACATAAAATTAATTATAAAAATATTTTATAAAAATTAAAACTATTTTTAAATACCGAACTCCTACCCACAGTCTCAAACTTAATTGAGAATTAAGTTAAACCTATTAGATCTAGAATTGTGAATTAAAGATCTAATGTCATTCGCATAAAATATGGGTGATGGATTTATGGGTTAGCTTGATCAGGTTCTCCTAATTGGGTTAGACCTAGGGTTAGAATCAAAGTTCAAATGGACTAAGAAGAGAAATTAGATTGAATAAAGATTTCTCTAGAGTCAATACAATAGTTGTAGTTGATCGAGTCCATGTCTTTGATTAGATTCAAATGGACTTTGATCTTGAGCTCAATAGTCGAACCCAAATCCATAAGTAGATCTAATTGAAACTGATTAACCAGTTGGTATCTAAGGTAAGTTTGACAGTCTTGACTGATAATTTTTAATTGAGAGCTACTCTCATAAATTGAGTCTATGATGAGTTAATGATATATCTCTCCCATCGATCTTACTTATTTGGTCAATATGGTGAATTAAGTTTGGATCAGATCGCTTAATGATTAGGATTGACCCATACTTACTAGAAAATCAGTCTGATTGATTTAGGTGCCCCTAGTTTGACTTGTCTTTATCCTCAACATGACTTGGTGAAGTCAATGAGAGGATTGATGACTTATCAGTAAGATCGGCTTATTTTTAATCCACCTTAATCTAACTTGATGAAGCCAATGGAAGGATTGAAATTAGTTGATTTATGTATTTAATTCTGATAAATTATGTTAATCAAATTTTTTAAATTATTAGATCCATAAAATGAGCTAGTTTTGGTGATAACTAGATCATAGCCTCCTATTAAGGAGAATGATAATAGATCTATTATTTTTTATTAATATTGCAAGTGCCATCTATCTGGTATTTCTCTGAATGATGGAATTATTATTCATCATATGATGACTCTATTGTACTATCTGATAAATGGTTAGATTGGCCAAGCTATATTTGAACCTGATTATTCATTAGTTAGAATCACTAAGTATATTCATGTTAATGGTGGGACCTAACCAGGACTTTCAGTGGAGGCCCATCACCTACTGAAATAAAATTTAAGACAGAACTAATTACTAAAAATTATTTAAAAAAATAATTGATTGAGAACCTACCCATAGATACATATGGGTTGGTCGAGCCATACTCGGATCTGTATGCAGTTTCTGTGGATTCTAGTATCCACTAAAGAATTAAAATAATTTCTCGAATTGGAGGTAGAGGCTACCAATTCATATAAAATAATGGGAGAACTTTTAGACTTAAGTCTATGTCTTTAGGCTTGATTAATTCATATACTAATTAGGTCTGTGTTTTCTTTTCTTTTCAGAAATGGCTAGTAATTTATCACTCCACTCACTATTTGACAGTGATGAGCTTATTGGATCCAACTTCGATAGTCAGTATCAGAAGTTGAATAATGATCTTGAGCTCAATCTAGCTAAAAAGTTTAAGATTGAATCGAGTCAAGCAGACTATGACCCAAATAGGCTAAAGAGAAATGAGTAATTAGTTGCTGATTAAGGTACTTATACGATAACACCTTGTAATTTCTCCATATGTAACACTACTACCTGGGTATTGGATACTGGAAGTCCAGTTCATATATATAATTCATTGCAAGGACTTCAAGTTAGTAAAAAATTTAAGAATGATGAGAGATTCTTAAATGTGGGAGATGGAAGTCAAGTTTCAATCCGAGCTTTAGGAGTCGTTGAGCTTGTTTTCAAGTCTAATAGTGTCATTTTAAGTGATTGTCACTATTATCCATCTTTCTTGATGAATATAATCTCTATTGATCTTTTGGCCAAAGATGGTTATCATTTATCAATAAAGAATAATTATTATGATACCATTATGAATGATGTTATAATAATATGAGGATAATTAAGAAATAGCATCTATGTATTGTCACAGTCTATGAGTATAATGTATACTCCAAATAAACGTTCAAAGTTAGATAATGTCACTGATGCCTACCTTTGGCATTGCAGGCTCGATCATATTAACAAAAGCAGGATAAACAGATTAGCACAAGAGAGTACCCTCAATATCAATAATTGTGAATCATTATCGACCTGTGAGTCTTGTCTTCTTGAAAAGATAACTAAGTCACCTTTTACTAGAAAAGGTGCACGAGCTAGTGAAGTTCTAGGTCTAATACATAGTGATGTTTGTGGACCTATGAACACTAGTGCCAGAGGAGGGTATAGCTATTTCATTATATCCACAAATGATCTATCTAAATATGGGTATGTCTACTTGATGAAACACAAGTCTGAATCGTTTGAAAACTTCAAATAATTTCGTAATGAAGTAGAGAAACAAACTGAAAAAAATATTAAGACTTTTCGGTCTGACCGAGAGGGTGAATATCTTTTCAGTGAATTTCTGATATATCTTGAAGAGAATGAGATTCTCTCATAATGGACTCCTTCAGAGACACCACAGCATAATGATGTCTCAGAAAAAAGGAATCAAACCTTGTTAGACATGGTTCAGTCCATCATAGGGTTTGCAAGTCTGTCGATTTTTTTTTGGAGATATGCACTTGAGACAGCCTATTTTGTGCTCAATAATATTTCAAGCAAATCAGTTAGTAAAACACCATATGAGATATGGTCAGGACGTAGGCCGAACCCCACTTACCTTAAGGTCTGGGGGTGTCTGGCTTATGTTAAACGATTACAAATCGATAAGCTCGAACCTAAATATGATAAATATAATTTTATAGGGTACTCCAAGAAAATGAGGAAATATTACTTTTACTTTTCTGCTGAACAAAAGATATTTGTCAGCAGTAAGACACACTTTTTAAAAAAAGAGTTCCTTAGTGAAGGAATAAGTGCCTCTAAATCGAGTTTGATGAAGTTCGACAGGTAGAAGAACCGACAGCAGTAACTGAATCTGAACCAGATTTGATAAGATCAAATCCAGATCCCGATATACAAACATCCTTAAGGCAATCCGGTAGAGTACTGCATCAGTCGGACAGATACCTAGGTTTCTTGATCCAAGATGGAGATCCTATTGAGCTTAATGAGAACAATGAGGATCCAGTTATCTATATGGATGCAATGTAGAGGTTCGACTCTGAGAAATAGTTTGAAACCATAAAATTTGAAAAGAAGACCATGAAGATCAACAATGTGTGGACATTGGTTGATCCACCTGAAGGGATAAAACCCATAGGGTGTAAGTGGGTCTTCAAAAATAAAAGATGCACAGACAGAAAGATTGAGACCTATAAAGCCTGTCTGGTTACCAAGGGGTATCGTCAACATTATGGTATTGACTATGACGAGACATTCTCTTCTATTGGCAATGCTCAAGTACATTCGGATCATGCTTCCGATAGCGACATACCTAGACTATGAAGTCTAGCAAATGGATGTGAAGATAGCTTTTCTAAATAGAGATCTGAATGAAGAGGTGTATATGATGCAACCTGAAGGGTTCACATCTATAGACGAGTCTAAGGTGTGCAAGCTTCAAAGATCCATTTATGAATTGAAGCAAGCATCTCAAAGTTGGAACATATATTTTGATATGATGATCAGAACGTATGACTTCGTTAAGAATAGAGAAGAACCTTGTATATATAAGTGGGCTAATGGTTTAGTAATCGTATTTCTTATTTTATATGTGGATGATATTCTCTTAATCGAAAATGATGTACCTGCATTACAGGGAATAAAAGTGTGGCTGTCGTCACAATTCTTCATGAAGAATCTGAAAGAAGCAGCCTACATCCTAGGGATGAAGATCTATAAGGATAGATCTAAGAGGCTGCTCGAACTCTCTCAATCAATGTACATAGATACCATGCTAAAATGATTCAATATGGAGAATTTCAAGAAAGGCTATCTTTCGATAGGCCATAAAATTTTTCTCTCGAAGAAGGATTGTCCGACAATCCCTCAAAAGAGAGAGCGTATGAGTAGAATTTTATATGCCTCGACAGTGGGTTCTATAATATATGCTGTAATATGTACAAGACCGAATGTGGCATACTCATTAGAAGTAGTGAGCAAATACCAATCAGATCCAGGTGAGAACCATTGGAAGGTTGCAAAAACCATCCTTAAGTATTTGAGAAATACTAAGGATCAGTGGCTCGTTTATGGAGAATCTGACTTGAAACTCATGGGATATATTGATTTCAATTTTCAGTCAGATCGTGATGATAGTAAAAATATATCAGGATACATCTTTACCATAAATGATGGAGCTGTCTGCTAGAAAAATTTCAAGCAGCACACCGTAGCTGATTCTGTTTATAAGGTGGAGTACATCGTGGCATTCAATGCTGCAAAGGAAGCTGTATGGCTGAGAAAGTTCATTATCGAGCTTAGAGTGGCACCCTCCATCGATGGTCCAGTTCTACTTTATTACGATAGTACTGGAGCCATAGTTCAGGCAAAGAAGCCAAAGACATATCAGCGGATAAAGCATATTTTGCATCGCTACCACCTTGTCCAAGAGATCATGGATCGAGATGATGTCGACCTTCAGAAGATCGACGGAAAGGATAACCTGACCGACCCATTAATTAAAGTCCTTACGATAAAGGAGTTTGAATATCACAAAATGAAGATGGGTATACGACACTATACCGATTGACTTTAGTACAAGTGGAAGTTGTTGGAAAATATATCCCAAAGCCAATCGTCAGCCTATTGACAGTTATGCTATTTGATGTAATTATATATAAATTAATTAATAAAATATTTTTTGATAATTTTCATCATAAACTTGTATATCTTCTATATCGAACTTCTGTGTTATGATGAAAATCTTTAGGACTATTTTAAATCGATAAAGAAGGATTTATCGTTTAGTCCTTAAATGAGTTCGTGATCAAATGATATAGTATTACTAGGATGATAGATATATCAAGTGTAGGTCATTGTGTGCCATATAGGTTGGTTGTCCTCTTAATCAAGGAGCGTGGAGATGCTGGTATGGCATGCAGGTAAAATATAGGAGTACATTTCACTGAACGTGACCAACTTCAGAGTACTCTACTGTCAAGAGTCACTCTGAAAGGATATGGGTATAAGTATCCCTCTGACCTAAGGGTGACTTGTAAGCAACTCACTGTACTTTGATGTCAGACTACCTGAATTTCTAATTCAGGATCGAAAGATTACTGGGCACAGTCAAGTACTTGTGAAGTCGGTGCGTGAGTCAAGATGGAATTGATCACTCCAAGAAATTGAAGAGAATACTTTATGTTTCAATTTAGTAAGACCTTGGTCAGGACAATCCTTGTGAGGAGTCACAGAATTTATCAGGTTGAGATACATAATGGATGTACTGTTAAGAGTTGATAGTTTAAACTCTAAGTCATCCTGGCATCAAGGGTCAAAGGGATGAATTATATAATAACTATATCCAAATAGGTTCTTGAGTATTGCTTTGCATACATTCAACCTATCAAAACGTCAGGTACCATTGCTAGATGGTTACTCAGATTGGTACAGGAATGAGCTCCTGTGCTTAAGTTCGAACCTATGGGGTCACAAATATTAAAAATTTTTATTCGATCATATGGCTAATCTGAAGAGTCCAAGTGGATGGAGACTCTGGTGAAGAGTCCCACTGGATGGGGACTCTACTGAAGAGTCCCGCTGGATAGGGACTCTAGAGAAGAGTCCCACTAGACTTGGACTCTATCATTAATGAAGGATTAATTAATGATTAAATCACTAATTAGCTCAATTTGATGAGCATTACAGCCTGGATCAAGTTTGATTGAATTGGATTCAATCAGGTCAAGCCTGATTAGGTTATGAGATGACCTAATCGATAAGAGAAAAATGATCCTGATTTGATCAGATCTATGGCTCAATTAATTTATTGATTTGATCAAATTTAATTAAGATTATAGGAGCCTAATTAGATTAGATTCATCATATTTTATTTAGATCAAATTGGATTGAGTTTGAAAGAAATTTATTTGGTTAAACCCTAGAGTCCCAAATGAGTAGGATTCTCTCCCTTACACCATCCAAATTGTCTCACATCTTTTCTCACCGCACAAAATTAATTTGTGTGTAAAAAATCAAAAAATAATCTTTATTTCATCACCCATTAAGGATAGAAATTGGTTAGTTTTGATTTAAATTTTAACTTAAAACCTTATCTATATCCTTCCACACATTGGCAGCTTCTGAAGGTGCCCATTGTGTATGAGAAAAAGAAGTCTTTTCAATTGATTTTTATGTCTAATTTTTTTAATAGGTCTTTCTTTAAATTAGATAAGGATGAGAAAAAGTTATAGTGAAATTAAAATTCAAAATGGTTTAAATTACAATAAACTCCAACCCTTATCCGATCTTATCTGGTTTGTGCGATAATCATAAAAAGACCATATTTTTGTGCACCAAATCGAGAGAGCTTTTCATCATGAGATATCAGAGAGAAAGTGGGGTGAAAATTATTCTTTGGGATGTAAGCTTTAGGTGGGTTTCATTCTTCCTTGGCATGAACAAAAGAGGAGACCGTTCTCCTCTCAGGTGAGAGACCTAGAACTGTTCTAGATTTTTGGATGAAAAAAATATCAAAGAGAAGAGAGTCTTCATCTGATTTTTCTTCACCATCCAGTATCCTCCTTTGATTCATCTTCAATATTGAAAAGATTCGAGATGATCAAAGAAGGAGATCAAGTCAGATCTGCTATCAGAAGCCGACTGCACGAGCAAGCACTCTCGTGGAGGGCTGATCGGTTTGAGGAGCTTCGTGTGGACCATCCGTAGAGATCGGATACTTGTGCAGTTATGAGTGACCAGAGAGGACTTTCAGATCTATGTTCTTGATCATAAAATTTGACTATCCACACTCAGGTATTGGAATCAAAATCCTAAAAGTGGTAGATTAGATCTATTACTAAATATTATTTTTAGTTCATATGCTTGTCATTTTAGATTCAGATTTTTATGCATATAAATTCATGTTATTGATCTATTTATAGGAGTTTTATGATCAGATCTTATGCATGTATTTGTAGATTAAATAGTTTAATCTAATATTCTTTCATTAAAAAAAAATTTAAAATGCATGCATGAAACCCATGCGCATCCCAACACTTCTCACTTACTCCTCTTAAATTCCTTACCATATTCCATGCATTTCTTTTTTTTCATCGTGTCATGTGATGACTCTTGGATTTGTGAGTGCAAAAGAAAAGGAAGAGTCCTTCTCTGGCAAGGAGTTTGAATGCAAAATTAAACGGGATGCCATCTTCTTTTGTGCATTGAATAGAAGAGTCCATCTTATCTTGGACTCTTGAATTCTCATGCATTTCCTTAATTCCACATGCCATAAGATGGCATTTTATTTTTTCTACATAGAGGAGGAGTCCTTCTGCCAATAAAATACCTCTTATTCCATGCCTTACTCTTGAGATTCTATGCTAAAAATTTATGTTGTGGCGTATAAGAATTAAGGGACGCCAAGAGTTGGCACCCCTTAGGAAATTATGTGGTGCCCCTTCATACCTTATATAAGGGGTGCCCCATGAGGGATAAAAATCAATCCAAGAGAGCTTTAGATGTGGGATTAGATGTAGAAAAGGTATAAAAAATCTAAAAAAAAAAAGACAAGAAAAAGGGAGAGAAAAATAGAAAGAAAGGGATGAGAAAAATGGAAAGCATGTGATGCTTGTCCAAAAATTAGATTATTCAAGTGTTGAACATATAATCTGATATTTGTGTGGTGAGATCATTTGAGAAAAAGTTTCTATAGTGATCCTAATGGAGGTCTCAAAGGCATACAAGTGATGGTGCAACTCATTCTTGTAAAGGACGATTGACAGCGAACTTGCAAAGAAGGCTGCAGCACTACGATGAATTGAGAAGGGCCCTGATCAGTCCTGTGTGGATCATCGTTGGAGGGCTTCTACTTTGGAGTCTTATAGAGATCTCAAAATTATCAGATCATCATCTTCATGTTGGTATATGATATCTGATCCCTTGCTTATATACATGCTTATGTTATTTGATAGCAATCATCAGGGTGTTCCTAGGGCTTTTGTGTTTCGGTAGTCTAGTTTAGTTGTTAAACTTATTTTTAATACTTGAATGCATGTAAAAATTTAAAAAATTATATTCTACTATATCACTGAAATCCAACAGCGGTATTAGAGCTACCCATGATTGATTCAATCAAATTTTATATTATTATTGTGATATGGATTAGATCTAGTTCAAACTATATCAAAATCAGATTTTCTGAATGATGTTTAATTGATATTCTTGATGCACCTTTTGTTAATGATAAAATGCTATCAATCTATGATCGTACTTGGATATGAAATTTCAGGATCTTTAAAATTGTGAGACAAATTTAAGTTAGATCCCATGATCATATTATCGATGGAATTACAATCTTAGTGCATGTGATGCACGAAGCCTTGGAATGATATATTGGATGTACATTGCCAGGACTTAAGATTTATGCATTTGATGCATTCACCAAAGATCCAAGGGCCGACCACCATGTTATTGGGCACTCGCTATTGTGGGTCTTCCATCTTGATTGTTGTCTAAGATATGTGTGGAGCCAAAAAATTTTGATCATGGAAAGGATGCCTCAGACATTGATTTGGATTTTTGGTCGATGGATTTGTTTAATTATAATTTATTGATCTAATGTGATTAAAATTAATGATTATACATTAAATCAAATTCATAGTTCTGTGATTAGAAGTTATATTTAATTTAAGTTGATTATATTATCATTTACCTAATTTGATTAGGATTTGAGTTATGGTTGATTGAGTTTATGCTAACCTAATTATTTTATGTTAACCTAAGAATTGATCAACCCAACTCAAATAAGATGACAAATGATGGACTTAAAATTATAAATTGAATCAAGTGTTGAACCTGAATCGAAAACCCAAGATGGGCTTTATGCCCAAATATTTAAACATCTCCATTGATATGTTTATGAATGATATCACAATTAAGATAATATGAGAAGTTAATTATCATTGTTATAAAATGCATGTTGAGTGATTATGGACTATGGTACATCTATGTGATTGATGTGTGCATGAATGCTTCTCTATTAGCTGATTATATAAATGTATCTGCAAGAGTTGCAATAGGGGCTGGGTGCCCCTGATGCATTGTATTATCAGATTAATCTTTCTTTTATATGTTTCTAACTATTGATTGGGATTTTTACATATTGATGTAAAATTATAGAAAAAAAATTATTTGAGAATAGATAGAAATTATTTCTTTTTATTTTCAGATAAAGATTAAGCATTCATGGAAGTCTTCGTGGAGATGAAGACTGGACTACCAGACATTTGTAGAGCAAAGACGCATTAAGATTGACCATGAGATGGTTCAATCTAAAATGCACCTAGAGTTAGACCTATAAACCATCCTATGGCTCGGATGAGTTTTCAGAAGTCCATAACCATTAAATTTTTTTTATATGCTCTAACATACTGGTAGTTAGAATTAAAATTGTATATGATGTATTTTTAAATATATATGTTTTGGATGTGCATGAGACCTAAGTCCCTCATTAAATTATACTAAGTCATAATAGTGAAGTGTTAAGAATACTACCCATGCCTTCCTTCATGCTAAGCCAGTATTATGTCAAGAACCATAGTAGGCTTGTTGTGCTATCTACAAGACTTGCTGTGGGGACTGATTTGATACTGTCTTGGTGCATAATGAAGCTAATGATACTTAGCTCATACTAAGACAATAGAGTATGTCAAAAACTATAGTAAGTTTGTTGTGTTATCCATAAGACTTTCTATAGGGATTGATATGATGTTGACTAAGTGATGCTTGTGGTATATTTTGGAAGTGTTGTCTTGTTGTGCTATCTACAAGGGTAGTATTATTCAGATATGATCATATAAGATTGAAAGGTACGACTTGACTAAAATACTATAGTTTATTGTACTATCTATAAGGCTATAAATATTTTAAAAGTAAAAATTATGTTGAGAGTTGTATGAGATGCAATTGGTAAAGAGTTACCTACTCTTTAACTCATAAGAGCTTGTGCTATCCATAAAGTTTTTTATGAGAAATTGGGATCTCAACCCCACTTAAAAACTTGATGATAGGTTTCTTCGACTTTCATACTTAAGGGCTATGAAATTCGTTAAAATAGTGGAGACACATTTAGATAAAAATCTCATCTAAATTATACACATCTGTTGCCCAGCTATGCAACCCAAGAGGGGGGGGGTGAATTGGGTTTCTAAAAATTTTAAGCCCAACTGATTACTTATGAAGAACAAAACAAAGACTTTAATTCAATATTAATTACCTAAAGCAGGAATGCAAGAATATAATAAAGATATAAAGTAAAGCGATAAAGCACACTACAAACACAAGGATTTATAGTGGTTCGGTGCTAACCTTGCACCTACATCCACTCCCCAAGATCCTACTTGGGAATTTCAATCCACTATCCTTTGTATTCAACCCGAATACAAAACGTCGGAAACTCCGACACTAGCTATCCCCAGCTAGATCACTTATTTTCCGAGTACAAGTAAACCCAAAACACTCCGATTTCAGGTTCGGATCAACCTTTCCTTGTTTTGAAAATCTTCCAAAAACAAGAACAAAAACTCACAAAGAGTAAGAATATTTAGAGCACAGATTAATACAATAACAGCTCCTTCAATGAGCAAATATAACAATAAAAACTTTACTCAAATGAAGAACCCCTTTTTTCGGATTTTCTCAAAGTGGATGAACGCTTGAATGCTTGAGAAGAGGTTGATTGTTGATTGAAGATCTCTTGAAAGCTTTGAACGATCTCTAGATCAAGGTTGAAACAATAGGCGTGAAGGATTCTCTCCTTGAAAGCTCTTGCTTTTCTCTTTCACAATCTCTCTGGTATATTGTGGATCCTCTCTCTTTTTCTTTTTGGATTTTTCGTTGATCTCAGGCTTTTTTGTGCAGATTTTGGATCCTCTCTTCTGTTCTTCTCTCTTTGATCTGCCGATTGATCTTCTTCTTTTTCTCTCCAATTTGATCTGCTATTTAAACTGCAATTTCTTTCACCATTTCAAGCATTTTGTAGCATTACAAGCAAGAGAAAATAATTTAGGTAGAAAAAGAGCCGTTAGAGCAATTTTAGGAAGCATAAATGGCAATTAAAATGGACAAAAAAATAGCCGTTGCTGACATTTTCCATCGCAGGGGTCGACTCATGAGTCGACTCATGCATCAGGAGTCGACTCATGAGTCGACTTCTGTTGCACAGATCAGAAGGTCTGATTTCTGGATTTTTCGGCTCAAATCAGCAGAGATCGACTCATGAGTCGACTCATGCCTTGTGGGTCGACTTATGAGTCGACTCACAGGTCATGCCAAGTCAAAAATCCAGCGTGCCATGAGAATTTTTTGCATGCCAAACAGCTCACAGTGCCATGAGTCGACTCATGAGTCGACTCATGCACTTTAAACCTTCATAACTTCAAAAATATAAGTCCAAATACAATGAAATTTTCACCAATAGTTTACAAATTATTTGTTCTATCAAATGATACTATCAAATCAAAATTTTAGTGAAATTATGATTTTGCCCTTGAAGAGCATAAGGACTTTTTTATTTTAAAATTATTTGTATCCCTTCAATCTGCTTTGTAATCATCAAAATCAATCTAGGAGCAACAATCTCCCCCTTTTTGATGATGACAAAATATTTGAACAAAAATATTTATGTTAATGCATTAATTTCAAAAGAATCCATTATAAGTGTATATGCTTGAAAAGAGTATGATCCTTTTGGCATGTAATATAAATGCAAAAATAGTTTGTCCATTTTCTTAAAGATTTGAAAAGGGTATTAGATCATTTTGAGTTTAAGATATATCAGAGCAAGAGAAGATAAATAACTTTTTCTATATATCAGAGCAAGAAAAATAATTTTTACAATTATATCAGAAAAGATTTTACAATGTATCAGAGCAAGAAAATTTTATAATATATCAGAGAAAATTTCACACTGTATTAGAGCAAATGTCAGAGAAAATTTTACACTGTATCAGAGAAAATTTCACACTATTATCAGAGCAAATGTTATAATATATTAGAGAAACTTTCACACTGTATAAGATCAAATTTTATCATGTATCAGAGCAAGTTAAAAGAAATTTTAGGGTGTATCAGAGTAAATCAAATTTCTTAAGTTGTATCAAGGTAAATAAAATTTCAAAAGATGTATCAGAGCAAGTTTGAATTTTGAAATATATCAGAGCATATAAAAAAATTACTTATTTGCATTGTACTTATGATTTTGCTTTTGATGGATGGCTTTTTGTTTAATTTCTGTCTGAGACCAAATTTTGATACCAAATTTCTCAAAGTTTTGTTTAATTTCTCCAATATTTGTTTCCCAATATTTTTTTTTAATCTTTCAATTTTTATTTAATTTCTCAAGTTTGGTTTAATTTCTCAAGTTTTATTTAATCTTCCAATTCTTGTTTTTGTTTAATTTCTCCCCTTTTTTTTTATAATTTAGGGTTTTGCTTTTTGTTTAATTTTAATTTTTGTTTTTGTTTAATTTCTCCCCCTTTTTGACATCATCAAACATAGTTAACTCTTCCTTTTTCTGAAATATTCTTTAATTTCTTCTCCTTTAGAGTTTTTCACAGATGTTTGCTCCCCCTTAATATAGCAATTATCAACAACAAACAACAACAAAGAGAAGACAATATTTCAACAAGAAGAAAATATATAACCGAAATATGATCGATATCATTACAAAGAGGTAGAAATATAGGTAAAAGATGATTCCATTAATATCATAATTGTTTCAATACATAGTTCTTAAAAAGTCAACCAGCTAATTGTCAATACATGGCCCCAAGGTATAGATCCTAGAACAAGACACTAACTCCTAAGACCTAGTAAAGATCAAGATAAGTCAATGATCGGAGTCATCAGATATAGGGTGAGGAGATGATGGATCAGAAGTGCGTCCTCTACCCCGTCTGCCTCTGCCACGAGCAGGAGAGCGAGAAGAATTGGGTGGCTGAGAACGCTGGGATGCTAGGGCTGATACCATGAGTCTGATAGAATCAAGTACGTTCAGTGCTCTGGAAACAGATTGAAGTAGAGCAGTGAACTGGGTGGTAGCATGCTCACTCGATCCTCGGATCTCTTTCTTCAGTAGCTCATATCCACCTTCTAGAGCTCCTCTGAGCCTGTCAGCCTCTGCAGTGAGGTCTGTGACCTCAATAGTAGACTCTTGTGGCTGGGGATGGGCCAATGCAAGGACTTGCCCCTGCAAGTCAAGAACTCTGCCAGTAAGTCTCCAGACTGTGTCCTCAAGCTGCTGTATCCTGATGGACTGATCTGATATCATCTGAAACATAGTGGAGATGTGGGGAGTAATAGTCTGATCAGAAGAGGTAGCTCCAGGTGCAAAAGAAGTACTACCCCACTGGCTAGACAGCAAAGAAGCCACACGCTGTGAAATATGCTCGATCTGATCGTCAGCCAGTCTGAACTCTGAATGAGGTGCTCTGCTCTCTGGCTGATACACTGGTGTGGGCATCCTAGTAAACTCAGAAGGGCCAGCCTCAGTATCAGGAATGAACTGGGTATCTGGTGATGCTGCCCTGAAGTCATGTACAGGAGAAGATGGACCTTCTTCTTCTACTCTGCCTTCAGTTCTGTCTTCAGCTCTTTCCTCAGCTCTCTCTTCAGCTCTTTCTTCAGAGCCCTTGATCCAACCACCAACAGTCTTTGTAATTTCCATTCGGTGCAGGCTGTGTTGGTTGAAAGTGTCCACATATGAGAGCTTGGTAGGTGTCTCCCCTTCACAGCTAACTCCAAACCTCCTAAATACTCTAGTAAGGGCCATACCATAAGGCAAGTGTGCCTTGGATCTGTTCAAAGTTTCTCTCATGGCCTCTATCATAAGTGCAGGGAGGTTTAGGGGGGTCTGAGTGATGATATGAAACATGACACATACATCTCTGCCAGACAGTAAGTCATGTCTACCACTCCTAGGAAAAAAGAGTTTTGTTACAATCTGATGCAGGACCCTCATCTCAATGGATAATAGCTTTGCTTCCAATTTGTTTAAACTTCCTGAAAAAGCTTCTCCTAAGATAATTCTGATCCCTTCTTCTTTAATTGGGAGTTCCATATATGAGTATCCTTCACTAGGCAACTGAAGTATTTCTCCCAATATTCTAGAATCCAAGCAGATATCAATTCCCTTGACTGTTGAAGTCACTGACCCATTTCCATAATTTAGGTTCTGATAGAACTCTCTAACTAGATCAACATAGGTGACTTCCTTAAGGGAGCAGTAAAGTTCCCATCCTTGATTTTTGATCTTACTTGCAAAAGTAAAGCCTTCTTTCTCAAAGAACCGAAAATCTATGTTTTTCTCGGTTTCTACTTTTCTATCAGAAAGAGGATTTACACTGGGGCTTATGGAGGATTGAGAGGGACCTTGAGCAGGTACTGAAACTGGAGCGGGAACACTGGAAGACTGAGCATGCCTTTTCTTTCGGACAATTTCCTCAGGCTCACGGATTGATTTCCTTCTTTGGAGAAGTTTCATCTTTGGAGCCATATCCAATAAGGTAGCAGACAAGAAGACTTGAATTGAGAGGAGGAGGGATCTCAAGAGAGTAAAGAGGAATTTTAGTGGAGAAAAGAAGTGGATTTTGGAAGTTCGGTGAAGTGCTAGGGCACGTTCCAACCACGCCAAGCAATGCGAGAAAGCACGAGAAATCTCTTTTCCAAGGAGGCGATTTTTGATGGAGAGTAGGAGGGAGAATTGCCTCGAGATAAATCCTTGGATTTGGAGCAAAAAAGAGTTGGAAAGAACGGCTTTCGGAAGGAAGACGATGAGAAGATGAGTCGTCTCACAAACAGGGTTCCCGTTTAAAAACAATGAGCCCGTGGGAAGTTTGTGGGATTTACAAGTTTGCCATTGAGTCGACTCATGGGGGTCGACTCATGAAGTTCAGAAATTCAGGAAAAATACAAATAAATTTCAAAAAATTCGAAATTTTGGGAGAAGGAATTTTGCTCAATGATAAGTTTTTAGAGTGATAAATCTGAGCTTTTGGGACCAGGATAGATGTTGAAAATTGAGCTCTAATCAATTCTTTGGAAATTGAGAAATTTTAGGCAAATGGATCTAGAATTCCTAGATTTCTTCTAATTTCACAGAATCTATCCTCACTAAGGGCCTTTGTAAAGATATCAGCTAATTGATTTTCAGTGCTAACATATTCAATAATTATATTTTTATTTTGAACATGTTCTCTTATGAAATGATGTCTTATTTCAATATGTTTAGATCTTGAGTGTTGTATTGGATTTTTAGATAGATTTATGGCACTTGTATTGTCACATCTTATTGGTGTTTCATTAAGTTTGATTCCAAAATCTTCGAGTTGTTGCTTAATCCATAAGATTTGAGCACAACAACTTCCAGCTGCAATGTATTCGGCCTCAGCCGTAGACAGTGCCACCGAATTTTATTTCTTGCTAAACCATGAGATTAGGTTAACTCCAAGAAATTGGCAAGTTCCACTTGTGCTTTTTCTATCTAATTTACATCCAGCAAAATCAGCATCTGAATATCCTAACAAATTAATTTGTGAGTCCTTAGAGTACCATAACCCTATAGTTTGTGTACCATTTAAGTATCTAAGGATTCTTTTAACAGCATTCAAATGAGATTCCTTAGGATTAGATTGATATCTAGCACATAAGCAAACACTAAACATGATATCAGGCCTACTTGCAGTTAGATATAATAATGAACCAATCATACCTCTATAGTATTTTAAGTCTACGCTTTTACCTTCATCATCCTTGTCAAGCTTACTTGAGAGACTCATTGGTGTGCCAATTGGTTTGCAGTTCTCCATTCCAAATCTTTTGAGTAGTTTCTTGGTGTATTTGCTTTGGGTGATGGAGATTCCCTCTTTTGATTGTTTGATTTGGAGTCCGAGGAAGAAGGTGAGTTCTCCCATCATGCTCATCTCGAACTCTCCCTGCATAAGCTTAGCAAAGTCTTGACAAAGGGATTCATTAGTAGACCCAAAAATTATGTCATCAACATAAATTTGTATAATTAGCATATCATTTTGGTTTCTTTTAATAAATAGGGTTGTATCTACATTGCCTCTTGAAAAACTATTATTTAGTAGAAATTTGCTTAGCCTTTCATACCATGCTCTAGGTGCTTGTTTTAGACCATATAAAGCTTTATTTAATCTAAAGACATGATTGGAAAAAGCATGATTTTCAAATCCAGGGGGTTGTTCTACATATACTTCTTCAGAAATATATCCATTTAAAAATACACTTTTAACATCCATTTGAAATAACTTGAAATTCATAAAGCAAGCATATGCAAGTAGAAGTCTAATAGCTTCTAATCTAGCAACAGGTGCAAAGGTTTCATCAAAATCAATTCCTTCTTCTTGATTATATCCCTTAGCAACCAGTCTTGCTTTATTTCTAATTACATTTCCATGCTCATTTAATTTTTTCTAAAGACCCATTTTGTGCCAATTATTGAATAATCTTTAGATCTTTTCACTAAGGTCCAAACATTATTTCTTTCAAATTGATTAAGTTCTTCTTGCATAGCATTAATCCAGTTATGATCATTTTCAGCTTCTTCAAAAGTTTTAGGTTCAAGTTGAGATACAAATGCACAATGATTAAGTACATCTCTAAGTGAAGAACAGGTTTTTACCCCATGCATAGGATCACCAATAATTAACTCCTTAGGGTGGTTGTGAACATACCTCCATTCCTTGGGTAAGTCATTTGTACCTTGAGGTTGTTCTTGAATTTCTTCACCTTTCTCATTTTGTTCGTCTTCTTGATCCTTGTCTTCTGGAGTTGCTGAATCTTTCAGAGTGATCTCCTTTATACCTTCTATTAGTGGATCTGCATCATCAACACCCTCATTCTTCCTTGAAGGAAGATCGTTAGATTCATCAAAGACAACATGTATGGACTCCTCAACTATTAAAGTTCTTTTGTTGAAAACTCTAAATGCTTTACTAGTGGAGGAGTAACCTAAAAAGATTGCTTCATCTGATTTGCATCAAATTTACCAAGTTTTTCTTTTCCATTATTTAATACAAAACATCGGCAACCAAAGACATGAAAATATGCAATATTTGGTTTTCTTCCTTTCCAAAGTTCATAGGGGGTTTTCTTTAAAAATTGTCTAATTAAAGCACGATTTAAAATGTAACATGCTGTGTTAATAGCTTCCGCCAAAAATATCTTGGAAGGTTGCTTTCACAAAGCATGGTACGGGCCATTTCTTCTAAGGTTCTATTTTTCCTTTCAACTACCCCATTTTGTTGAGGTGTCCTAGGAGCAGAGAAGTTATGGCCAATTCCATTTTCATCACAAAAATTTTCAAAATCTTGATTTTCAAATTCAGTTCCATGATCACTTCTAATATTTGAATTGAAAACCCTTTTCATTAGTGACTTTTCGATGAAATTAGTGAAAATTTGAAAAGTTTCATTTTTGTGAGCTAAAAAGAAAACCCAAGTAAAACGAGAGTAATCATCTATTATTACAAATCTATATCGTTTTCCTCCTAGACTAGTGGTTCTTGTTGGTCCAAATAAATCCATATGTAAGAGCTCTAAAGGTCTAGAAGTTGAAACAGTGTTTTTGGATTTAAATGATACTCTAGTTTGTTTACCTAATTGGCATGCATCACAATTCTATCCTTTTCAAAATTCAATTTTGGCAAACCGAGAACTAAATCCTTTTTGATTAATTTTGAAAGAGAATGCATGCTAATATGTGCAAGTCTACGATGCCACAGCCAACTAGTCTCATTTATTTTAGCATTTAAGGAAACTAGGCATTGCATGTCTAATTTAGTTAAATCATTCAAGTCTACCATATAAACATTGCCATGCCTATGTCCTATAAATTTAATGCCATCGTTAATAGGACTCGTCACAATGCAAACAGATGATTCAAAACTTACTTTATACCCTTTATCACAGAATTGACTAATGCTAAGTAAGTTATGCTTTAAACCTTTAACCAATAAAACATTCTCAATGTATTTGGAGGGAGTGATACCAATGTTACCTATCCCGATGATCTCTCTTTGCCATTATCTCCAAAGGTGACCATCCCTCCATCCTTAGCATCAAGCGTGATGAATTGTGATTCATCACCAGTCATGTGTCTCGAGCATCCACTGTCAAGATACCATTTCCTGTTTCCTTCTTGGGATGCTAGACACACCTGCAAGCAAAGATCAAGTTTCTGTCTTAGGTACCCAAGCTTTCTTGGGTCCTTTCAGGTTAGTCAGAATGGTTCCTTTTGGAACCCATATTTTTTTGTGTTTGCATATTTGTTAATAAGATATGTATATGATTTATGTCCTATTCTTC
The DNA here is from genome assembly GCF_000442705.2 of Elaeis guineensis. Lineage (NCBI taxonomy): Eukaryota > Viridiplantae > Streptophyta > Magnoliopsida > Arecales > Arecaceae > Elaeis > Elaeis guineensis. The sequence goes on along the minus strand of NC_026001.2, from coordinate 84,199,150 downwards.
CACATTTAAAACAAGTAATATTTGTAGACTTGTTACTTGAATAATTTACATAAATATCCTTCAGAAATTTTTGTTTCTTCAGGGGTTTATAACCAAGTCCAGCTTTATCATATATAGCTTTCTGATTTTCAAGGATCATATTTAGTTTGTTTGAACTTAAGGTGAACTTATCTACTATAGATTTCAGCTTGTTCATTTCATCCTTTAAGTTTTGATTTTCTTGAATCAAGGTAAATTTTTCAATTGAAAGATTTTCAGCTTGTTTCACTAAGGACTGATTTTTCAATTTCAGCTCTTTGTTTTTCTTCCCTAGTTTCTTTAATTCATCAATTGAATCATAGAATGCTTCATGCAATTCTTCAAAAGTAAATTCACTAGTGGATTCAGAAGTTACCTCATTTTCGTGTGCCATCAGGCACAGGTTGGCTTGTTCTGTTGAGGTTTCCTCGTCGGAGCTTGAGTCATCACTCGCACTCCAGGTTGCCATCATTGCCTTCTTTTTGAACTTCTTTGGACCTTTCTTCAATTGTGGACATTCGATCTGAAATGTCCAGCTTCTTGCACTCGTAGCATATAGGGGGTTGATCTTTCTCCTTTCTTTGTTTGATCCCCTTTGTGAATTTCTTTCTCATCCCTGTTTCCTTTTCTTAGAAACTTCTTAAATTTTTGGGTAGGAGCCATCTCTTCATCCTGATCTTATCTTCAGAGTCATCCGTTTCATAATCAGGCGAAGTGTGGATTTGAGGGCAATGGTTCTTTCTTTTTGACTTCATCCTCTTGATGTTGCTTCATGCTGAGTTCATGAGTCATCAAGGATCCAAGAAGCTCTTCTAGAGGTAGAGTGTTCAAGTCTTTTGCTTCTTGGATGGCAGTCACCTTGGCTTCCCAAGTTCTTGGCAGTGACCTGAGAATCTTCCTTACAGTTCACTGTTAGTATAAGTTTGCCAAGACTCTTTAAACCATTGATTATATCAGTAAAACGAGTAAACATAGCAGTTATGGACTCATCATGCTCTATTTTGAACAATTCATATTTATGTACAAGCATGTTTATTTTAGACTCTTTTACTTGATTTGTTCCCTCATGGGTTACTTCTAACCTATTCCATATATCTTAGCAGATGCACAAGTAGAAATGCGATTAAATTCACTTGCATCTAGTGCACAATAAAGAACATTCATGCTTGGCATTTAATTGTGCCAATTTCTTGTCAACTCATCCCATTCTTTCTCGAGTTTGGTTGATTCCTCACCATCTATAATCTTGATGGGTGTGTGAGGACCATTCACTATGATACTCCACATATCATAGTCGAAGTGCTTGTATGAAATCTTCATCGAGCTTTCCAATAGGTGTAATTAGACCCATTGAAAAGTGGAGGTCGGTTTGTTGATTGCCCCTCGGCTAGAGAAATACCAACATGGGTTGCCATAGATCTTGGCTCTTTGATTATTAGATCAAAGAAGGGCTAGAGCACCGGCTCTGATACCACTTGTTGCCAGCTATGCAACTCAAGAGGGGGGGTGAATTGGGTTTCTAAAATTTTAAGCCCAACTGATTACTTATGAAACAAAACAAAGACTTTAATTCAATATAATTACCTAAAGCAGATGCAAGAAATAAATAAGATATAAAGTAAAGATAAAGCACACCACAAACACAAGGATTTATAGTGGTTCGGTGCTAACCTTGCACCTACATCCACTCCTCAAGATCCTACTTGGAATTTCAATCCACTATCCTTTGTATTCAACCCGAATACAAACGTCGGAAACTCGACACTAGCTATCCCAAGCTAGATCACTTGTTTCCGGGTACAAGTAAACCCAAAACACTCCGATTTCAGGTTCGGATCAACCTTTCCTTGTTTTGGAAATCCTCCAAAAAAGAACAAAAACTCACAAAGAGTAAGAATTTAGAGCACAGATTAATACAATAACAGCTCCTTAAATGAGCGAATATAACAATAAAACTTTACTCAAATGAAGAACCCCTTTTTGGATTTTCTCAAAGTGGATGAACGCTTGAATGCTTGAGAAGAGGTTGATTGTTGATTGAAGATCTCTTGAAAGCTTTGAACGATCTCTAGATCAAGGTTGAAACAATAGGCGTGAAGATTCTCTCCTTGAAAGCTCTTGCTTTTCTCTTTCACAATCTCTCTGGTATATTGTGGATCCTCTCTCTTTTTCTTTTTGGATTTTTCGTTGATCTCAGGCTTTTTCGTGCAAATTTCGGATCCTCTCTTCTGTTCTTCTCTTTTTGATTTCACGTTTGATCCGCTATTTAATCTGCAATTTCTTTCACATTTAAAGCATTTTGTAGCATTAGAAGCAAGAGAAAATAATTTAGGTAGATAAAGAGCCGTTAGAGCAATTTTAGGAAGCATAAATGGCAATTAAAATGGGCAAAAAAATAGCCGTTGCTGACATTTTCCGTCGCAGGGGTCGACTCATGAGTCGACTCATGCATCAGGAGTCGACTCATGAGTCGACTTCTGTTGCACAGACCAGAAGGTCTGATTTCTGGATTTTTCGGCTCAAATCAGCAGAGGTCGACTCATGAGTCGACTCACAGGTCGTGCCAAGTCAAAAATCCAGCGTGCCATGGGAATTTTTTGCGTGCCAAACAGCTCACAGTGCCATGAGTTGACTCATGAGTCGACTCATGCACTTCAAACCTTCATAACTTCAAAAATATAAGTCCAAATACAATGAAATTTTCACCAATAGTTTACAAATCATTTGTTCTATCAAATGATACTATCAAATCAGAATTTTAGTGAAATTAGATTTTGCCCTTGAAGAGCATAAGGACTTTTTCATTTTAAAATTATTTGTATCCCTTCAATCTGCTTTGTAATCATCAAAATCAATCTAGGAGCAACAATCATCTTGAGCATTTGAGTCAAAGGGATGAATTATACGATAACCATATGCCAATAGGTTCTTGAATGATGCTTCGTAATCTTTCGACCTATCCGGACGTCGAGTTATCATTGCTAGATGGTCATTTTGATTGGTATTGAAAGATTATTTCTATACTATCGATTTAGGTTCGAACCTATGGGGTCACACTCAAAAGAAGTTTCTGACTGATCATATGGCTGATCGATGATTAAAAATTCTTCTAGAATAAAATAGTCAATTCGATTGATGATTAACCCTGTGCAAAAATTATAATAAATTAATTCACTAATTATTGATAAATTATAGAAGGATTGATTAGTAATTAGATTACTAATTAGCTCAATTTGATTGAGCATTGAGATTTGAATCAAATCTAATTGAATTGATTCAATTTAGTTTAAACCGATTAGGTTATGAGATGACCTAATTGCTAAGGATGTTCGATTCTTGATTTGATCATCATTTTGAGCTTGATTAATTTTTGATTTGATTAAGATTTAATCGAAGCTATTTACTACCTAATTAGATTAGGTTTAATGATTTAATTAGATTTAACCTAATTTGGTTGGGTTAAAAATCTAATTGGATGAGAAAATAATTCGAATTCAAATCTCTTATGCCTCCTTTCTTTGCACCCTTTATTGTTCATGCGAGAAAAATTTTTTACATGAATTTCTCTCATACCTAGAAGCTTTTCTATATTCACATCTGATTCTTTTTGAATTAAAAATTGGTTGATTTAAATTTGAGTTCAAATGGGTTTGAATTTGAATAAAAACTTAGAGTCCAAATTGAGTTAGACTCTTCTCTTCATGCCATCACATTTCTCCATGCATTAAATATTTTTATGTGAGATTTTTTATACCATTCTGATGTTGGTCAATCCTTTCTGAGTTTATAAGATGAGGATAAAGTTTGGTTCAAAATTTAATTCAAATTTGATTTGAATTGGTGATAAGGATCAACCAATATTTGAAAATTGAACCGAAACTATCTCTTCCTTATTCTTATCTTCCATGGGATGCCACCCTTAAGAAGGGATCATTTTTGTTCGAGATTAGAAATGATTTTTGGCATGAGAAACCTAAAAGTTGGGATGTGAAAAGTTGAGAGTGGATTGGGCTTCCGTGCATGAGAAACAGAGAAAATGTTCTTCCTCTCAATCGTGAGGTGTAGGGTCTAGGTTTTAACTCTAGATTTTGTAAGAAGAAAATATAAGAGTGAGTCTTGTTCAATCTTCCACACCACCACCTCCTTGTAAAGCTTTGTCTTCTGATCTGGAGGAGTCCAGGAGATCCGAAGAAAGGAGCTTGGATCAGCTATCTAGAGCCTTCGACGTGAGCTAGCACTCCCATTAAGGAAGATCTGATCAGGGCTTCCAGTGAATGATCTGTGGAAGTTGGATGACCTGTGCGGCTGCTCGATATCAGCGAGAGCTTCGTACCATATCTACCAGCAGTGGAGATTATCGATCCGTAAAAAGATGATGAGTTCTGAACTCAATCGATGTGATCTAATGGTTAGATCAGATTCAAGGCATCAATTGTCGATGTAGTTTTTTATTTTATATCAGATTTTTATATATAAAATTTTCATATCATAGATCCTTAGTTGGTAGTTTAGATCTAATCTAAGGCATGTTTAGAAGATTAAAGTATTTAATTTTTTATTTTCACTGTATAATTTTAAAAATATATGCTTTGAACTGTCCATTTCCTTCAAAATAGTCTGACTAATTGGTTAAAGAAAGAGATAGACCCCGATTAGAGTCCAGAGAACCATACCCTCACTGACTTTTGAGAGTAATGAAAAAGGCAATATAAAGCAAGGCATCAGATGTCCTTGAAGTCTCATGAGGGCTCTGTATCCCTAAAGGTGATCCAATGGATCAATGAAACCATTAAAGGATTCCATCATTGACATCTTGAATCGGGGAAGGAACCGGCTCATTCAAGATTTCTTGAGAAAAAAGAGATTGCAAATTGAAATCTCTCTTACTCTGGGAGTGACCCTTAAGTTGTACTTCCATCAATTTTTTTTTCAAGATTTTTAAATTTTCTGTTCAAGACGTTCCTCCCAGTATCGCCTCCCTCTATCTGGAACAGTTATCCTTCAAAAGATTGATTAGTTGAGTGGGACGATGATCATTATGAGGATTGTGATGGATT